>NC_044996.1:20178099-20376887 GCF_008728515.1 Papio anubis
TTTTTAAATTTATTTATTATTATTATACTTTAAGTTGTAGGGTACATGTGCATAACATGCAGGTTTGTTACATATGTATACTTGTGCCATGTTAGTCTGCTGCACCCATCAACTCGTCATTTACATCAGGTATAACTCCCAATGCAATCCCTCCCCCCTCCCCCCTCCCCATGATAGGCCCCGGTGTGTGATGTTCCCCTTCCTGAGTCCAAGTGATCTCGTTGTTCAGTTCCCACCTATGAGTGAGAACATGCGGTGTTTGGTTTTCTGTTCTTGTGATAGTTTGCTAAGAATGATGGTTTCCAGCTGCATCCATGTCCCTACAAAGGACGCAAACTCATCCTTTTTTATGGCTGCATAGTATTCCATGGTGTATATGTGCCACATTTTCTTAATCCAATCTGTCACTGATGGACATTTGGGTTGATTCCAAGTCTTTGCTATTGTGAATAGTGCTGCAATAAACATACGTGTGCATGTGTCTTTATAGCAGCATAATTTATAATCCTTTGGGTATATCCCCAGTAATGGGATGGCTGGGTCATATGGTACATCTAGTTCTAGATCCTTGAGGAATCGCCATACTGTTTTCCATAATGGTTGAACTAGTTTACAATCCCACCAACAGTGTAAAAGTGTTCCTATTTCTCCACATCCTCTCCAGCACCTGTTGTTTCCTGACTTTTGAATGATCGCCATTCTAACTGGTGTGAGATGGTATCTCATTGTGGTTTTGATTTGCATTTCTCTGATGGCCAGTGATGATGAGCATTTTTTCATATGTCTGTTGGCTGTATGAATGTCCTCTTTTGAGAAATGTCTGTTCATATCCTTTGCCCACTTTTTGATGGGGTTGTTTGTTTTTTTCTTGTAAATTTGTTGGAGTTCTTTGTAGGTTCTGGATATTAGCCCTTTGTCAGATGAGTAGATTGCAAAAATTTTCTCCCATTCTGTAGGTTGCCTGTTCACTCTGATGGTAGTTTCTTTTGCTGTGCAGAAGCTCTTTAGTTTAATGAGATCCCATTTGTCAATTTTAGCTTTTGCTGCCGTTGCTTTTGGTGTTTTAGACATGAAGTCTTTGCCCATGCCTATGTCCTGAATGGTACTACCTAGGTTTTCCTCTAGGATTTTTATGGTATTAGGTCTAACATTTAAGTCTCTAATCCATCTTGAATTAATTTTCGTATAAGGAGTAAGGAAAGGATCCAGTTTCAGCTTTCTACTTATGGCTAGCCAATTTTCCCAGCACCATTTATTAAATAGGGAATCCTTTCCCCATTATGTTAGCTATTCTTAATTTTTTTTTTTTTTGCTTAACCTGAAAAATGTTTTGCTTCTTTCTAGGTAATACAGACATTATAATTTTCAAGTATTTTAATTGCTTTTTAACTTCCTATCATTCTATCATTTATCCAACAAATATTTATTGAGCACTACAATTTTTCAGGCACTCTTGTAGGTGCTGGGGATATAGGAGTGACTAGGACTGACAAGGTCCTGTACTCATGGAGCTGACAGCCTACTAAGGGAGACAGACAGTAAGTAAGAAAGGAAAAGATCAACTTAGTAGATGCTTCTAAGGGAACAGCTCTGCCATGAATGTCTCCACATAGGCCACATAGACAAGGTCAATAGCAGTCTGACACATCTTGGAGGAATGCCATGTGATCCTCCCAGGAACACTGTAACATAACCAGTCTTGGGAAGAAGCTGTCCCAAGGCCATTTGTCACCCACCTCCCTATGTTGTGGGAGCTGCCATAAGGCAGTTTCTCATCTGCCTCCCTGGTTCTGATAAGATATGGGACTTTCAACATTGCCTCCTCACGTAGTGGAGAGCTGCGAGGTTATAAAATCATTTAGCTGGAGTCTGGAGCTAACTCCTCCAGGACATAGCAACCCACCACTTGTGTCATTCAAGTAAATTATATAACATGTTATTAGGTTATCCGACCGGCAAACTGCCTATCACCGGCCATTTTTTACCTACAAAAATGGTAATTTCATATGGTTCAACTTACTAGAAGGTGGTAATAAGTGCAACTGAAAAAAAAAGAGTAAAGAGGCTTGGCAGTGGGAAGCTGGATGCAGTATTCAAGAGGGTAGCCAAGTGGACCTCAGCAGGCTGACATTTTAGGGGAAGAAGGGGATTCAGGAGTTCTGGATATTGCACTCACACATGGTAACATCTACCTCAACCTTACATGGGTATGAAAATCAAATGAGATAACAGAAGCAAAAATATTTTGTAAACTAAGAAGTTCTACGACTACAGAAAATTATTTAGTATTAGTTTGAGTCTCCTACTTTGTTGCTGGGCACTACAGCAAACTTTTTTTTTGAGACAGGGTCTCACTCTGTCGCCTAGGCTGGAGTGTAGCGGCACTGTCAAGGCTCACTGCAGCCTTGACCTCCCAAGCTCAAGCAATCCTCCCACCTCAGCCTCCCGAGTAGCTGGGACTACAGTTGTGTGCCACCATACTCAGTTTTTTTTTTTTTTTTAATTGTAGAGATGGCATTTTGCCATGTTGCCCAGGCTGGTCTTGAACTTCTGAGCTCAAGTGATCCCCCACCCTGGGCTCCCAAAAGTGCTGGGACTATAGGCATGAGCCACTGTGCCCGGCCTACAGCAAACTTTTTAAGGAACATGTGTAAGCTAGATGGCTCATAAGGTTGCTAGTTCATACCTCACATGGAGCAGATAAGCAATTAAGAGTTTTGGCTTAAAACTTTTCTCCTGCTCCCAGAAAACAAAAGGTGTTGTTGTCATTGTTCTTGGTCAATAAAGCACTATCTACACAAAGAAGGTGATAGGACATATCTGAGAACAATCTGTTGAGATATAGCTGAGATTACAATCTGCAAAACTGAACAGAATTCCAAAACAAAGCCATGTTATTTTAGCATAGTAAAATGTAATATAAAGTGTACCACGTGTCTGAAATTTAATGTCTCCGAAGTAGCTAGGAATTTTTGTAGCTCCACCAACCCATTCTACTACATAATCATTAAGATTACAATTTAGCTACTAAAACTTAACAAACAAGGAAAATGGAATCAACAGAAAACTATACTAGGTTAATTTGTAGAGAAATGATAACTATGCATAGCTTTTTTTTTTTTAAAGAGACAGACCTTATTTTAAGGATTTTTAAATTGAAGAATCCATAAAGCAGTAAATTTTTGGGAATTTATTGATTTGCATTTAAAAGGAACTGCTGACAAAGATTCACTGGTAATAATCTGAACAAGTTGGAAAATACAGTCAACACTACTGAAACACTACTAAAATAATTCCAGGACACAACAAAACTTCTTAGATGCTGTCTTTGATGTGAAAATTGACTGCTTCTTACTTTTCTAAACACATGGTGGTATAATTAACAATATTCAATCACTTCTGTTCTTTCCTGCATATATAAAAATTAAAATACCAATTAAAAAACTAATATATCCTCTCTTTATTTCTTACAGATACGAGTTCAATGTTTCACTCAATAGTGGTGTGGTTTAAGAGAATTTTTTCATTTACAAGTTAAACAACAATCCACCCAAAGGGAACTGATAGTCTATAGGCTCATAGTGCAAATAAACAGTTTAGGAATGCAGCAACTGACATTTCTAAAGTACAAAACAGATAAAATTCTTAGAAGATACATGCAAAAAGCTCTACTAAGCAGATGGCCACAGAACTAGAACATTGATAATTTTACTGGCGATGTCAATAGGACTCCAGATGTTTCCAAACTCAACTTGAACTCTCATCTTAGGCTTTGTATTTTGCTTTTCCAGTTTCACTAATGACACAAACATGCTATAAAAAAAATTAAGAAATTCACATTTAAAAAGTATATTCTGAAATGAAAGGCAAGAACAGCATTTTACATATAAGAACACTATTAGTTGGCAGGGTTCTTACTAAACAGAGATAGTACTACTATATTTTAGACCAGTAACTTTTGGGGAGTGTATCTTTTGAAAACAAAGCAGTAATCTATCCCATTAATTTGCTTCTTGTCTTTTTTTTTTTTTAATTTTTTGAGACGGAGTCTTGCTCTGTCGCCCAGACTGGAGTGCAGTGGCACGATCTCGGCTCACTGCAAGCTCTGCCTTCTGGGTTCACGCCATTCTCCTGCCTCAGTCTCCCGAGTAGCTGAGACTACAGGCACCCGCCACCATGCCCGGGTAATTTTTTGTATTTTTTGGTAGAGACGGGGTTTCACCATGTTAGCCAGAATGGTCTTGATCTCCTGACCTCGTGATCCGCCCGCCTCGGCCGCCCAAAGTGCTGGGATTATAGGCATGAGCCACCACGCCCAGTCTGTTTCTTGTCTTAACACGTAGTTTTTTGTTTTTTTGTTTTGGTTTGGTTTTTTGAGACAGAGTCTTGCTCTGTCACCCAGGCTGGAGTGCAGTGGTGTGATCTTGGCTCACTGTAGCCTCCACCTCCCAGTTTCTAGTGATTCTCCTGCCTCAGCCTCCCAGGTAGCTGGAATTGCAGGCACGCACCACTACACCCAGCTAATTTTTGTATTTTTAGTAAAGGCGGGGTTTCATCATGTTTGCCAGGCTGGTTTCAAACTCCTGACCTCATGTGATCCGCCCGCCTTGGCCTCCCAAAGTGCTAGGATTACAGGTGTGAGCTACCGCAACCAGCCTCAATATGTAGTTTTGAAAGACAAATCAAGTAGGGAATTTTAAGCATTATCAAAGTGGGAGGCCAGGGTAAGTGGCAAAAAAAGATGGAGTAAAAAACCTGCTTTAGGTAGTGTGCTGTTGCAGTCTTCCTAAATCTTCCTCAACCATGTTCATGAACACATCCATGGGACTCCTGCCTCCAGAGTAAGAGGCAGGTATCCAAAGGACAGTGAATTAAAAGACTAAACTCGATCATTTATTTCTTACTTATGACCACATTTATCATCTGAAATAATAATGCAACAGTTATTATATATTAAAGCTGTTCAACTATTTCAGCCAACAAGAAGTGTCACCCTAGCCTGGCCAGGTTCCAGTTCTAAGGACGTCTGTACTAGACTACAGCTTTATGTGACTAATGGGAACCATCAGTCTGTTATTATGAGGTGCTGGAAGGAGAAAACAATTCTCTTTCCTAAATTTTTATGTGGGTTTTGAAAAATGAGTGAGAAAAAGAAGCAATTACTTACATTCAAATCCCTGAAGTATTCATTATAGTCAAGGGCATATCCTACAACAAACTTGTCTGGAATTTCAAATCCAACAACTAAAAAGAAACATAATTCATCATTTAGATACAGAAAACACCACTTTTAAATCTAATACTGGCAAATGTGCCTCTCTACAAATATTCTCTAAGCAATTATAAGCCATTTCACATAAAACTCTTTTAGGTTAAAGATGGTTAAATGATTGACAAAAAAAGTAATTCACTTACAGTCTGGCTTATATCCAACACTTCGTGGAGTCCTTTTCACCAGCAAGCTGTTAATTACAAAATGTGACATATAACATACAGAGAGACTACAGGGCATTACAAAAGAAAAGACTAATGTTTCTAAACACTGTTTCATTTCATCCGTGCTGAGTGTACCATGGTCACTTTTAACACACTCAAGGAGAGACTATGAAATGGAGAGCTAAATTATGGGAATTACTAGGAAGGGGCAGCAATGAGTTGGCACTACAGACAAGGCCCTTGGTTGATCACCTGGAACCTGAAGGACAGTTCTGAAACCTGCACCCTGACTACCCATGTGTCCACTGAAGGGGAGCTAATAAGGAGGATGAATGGGTATTGAGTGTCAAAGAGCAAAGATGAAAATATAAGGGCTCTCAGTCCAAAAACCTTGGAGATACAATCCCTAAACTGTAAAAGGGTGTGGGAGAGGTGGGCATCACCTTTTATCACAACATTCTTTTCTTTTCTTTTTTTCCAGACGGAGTCTTGCTCTGTCACCCAGGCTGGAGTGCAGTGGCGCAATCTCCACTCACTGTAAGCTCTGCCTCCTGGGTTCATGCCATTCTCCTGCCTCAGCCTCCCGAGTAGCTGGGACTACAGGCGGCCGCCACCACGCCTGACTAATTTTTTTTTGTATTTTTAGTAGAGACGAGGTTTCACTGTGTTAGCCAGGATGGTCTCCATCTCCTGACCTTGTGATCCACCCACCTCAGCCTCCCAAAAAGCTGGGTTTACAGACGTGAGCCACTGCGCCCAGCCACAACATTCTTTTCTTTTCTTTTTTGAGATGGAGTTGGCTAGAGTGCAATGGCTCGCCCAGCTCACTGCAACCTCCACCTCCCGGGTTCAAGTGATTCTCCTGCTTCAGCCTCCCGAGTAGCTGGGATTACAGGCATGCGCCACCACTAATTTTGTATTCTTTTAGTAGAGATGGGGTTTCTCCATGTTGGTCAGGTTGGTCTCGAACTCCCAACATCAGGTGATCTGTCCACCTCAGCCTCCCAAAGTGCTGGGATTACAGGCGTGAGCCACCATGCCTGGCCTCACAACATTCTTTTTTTAAAAGAGATGAGTCTCGCTCTGTGGCCCAGGCTACAGTGCAGTGGTATAATCACAGTTCACTGCAGCCTTCACTTCTTGGGCTCTAGCGATCCACCTCAGCCTTCCGAGTAGCTGGGACTACAGATGTGTACCACTTCACCCTGGCTGCATCACAACTTTTTAATAACTGGCTTACAAAGAGGAACTTTAGGCTAAAACAACTAGTGTGCCAAAAGAACCAGTATTTATTTTTGAGAGCAAAAGCTGGAGGTGGTATAAGTCAACTCTACCAAAAGCTAATTTTATAACCCAAATGCTGCCTGTAGAAAAATATTCAGCCATTAATAAAAGCTATAGAAGCTGCTTTGAAAGCCTTTATAGATGTTGAAGGCAGTCTCAAGAAAACTTATGCTTTCCTACATATATACAAGATATATACAAGGCAGTCTCAAGAAAACTTATGCTTTCCCACATATATACAAGATATATACAAGGCAGTCTCAAGAAAACTTATACCTTTCTAGATAAATACATATGTTTAAAGAGCTGGAAAGGGCCCAAAGTGATCTCAACCTGGACTGCACATCAGAATCACCTGGCAGCTTTAAAGAACCAAAACTCAGCTACTCAGGCCACAGCCCTGACCAATTACATCAGAATTGCTGGAGGTGAGACACAGGCATAGGTTGTCCTGGTTTTTTTTTTAACTCTCAGGTGATTCCAATGTGCAGCCTAAGTAGATAACCACTAACCTAAGCCGGAGACTCTAAGGGATATCATCTAATCATGCCCCTCATGACTCTTCCAATAAATGGATAGAGGAGACACTTCAATTCCATTTCCATTTAAAAAGAACATAACAAGCCAATCACAGCAAAAACTCTTCCCTCTACCTGAACTCAGGAATGCTCCAGAAAAGGTATCACTAAACTCAGTGCAATCTGTATTAGGAGTTCAGGAGAACTCAGCACTTCATATGCCTACAGATCTGAATGTTTAATGAAGCTCCATCTCTAAGGCATGACTAGAGTTGCATCTGAAGCATTTTCCATACTGTAAATGGGTAACAGCTCTTAAGAAGATATATGTAAATGGCCAATAAGCAGATGAAAACATGTTCAACATCATTACCATCAGAGAAACACAAATCAAAACCACAATGAGATACCACATCACAGCCACTAGGATGGCTATAATAAAAAGGACAGTAACGAGTGTTGTCAAGGATATGGAGATATTGGAACCCTCATATGTTACTGGTGTAAAATAGTACATATACCTTGTTAAACAGTCTGGCAATTCATCAAAATGTTAAACATAGAATTACCATATGACCTAGCAATTATATACTCAAGAGACCTAAAAACAGGTATTCAAACTTGTACACATTCAAATCAACATTATTCATAAAAGTGAACAGGTAGAAACCCAAATGTTCACCAACAGATGGATAAACAAAATGTGATATATTTGTACAATGAAATATTATTCAGCCAAAACAAGGGATGAAGTACTGATACATGCCCCAACCTGGATGAACCTTGAAAACACTATGCTAAGTGAAAGAAGACAGGATATTGCAAGAGTCCATTTATATGGAATGTCCATAATATACAAATCTGTACGGACTTTCTGTAGAAAGTAGATTAGTAGTTACCAGGGGTTGGGAGAAGGGAGAATGACTGCTAATGGGTACAGGGTTTCTTTGGGTTCTAAAACGAAATAGGGGTAGCAGATGCACAACTCTGAATATATCAAAAACCACTGGATTGTACAACTTTAAAAGAATGAACTTTATGGCATGTGACTCAGAGCTCCATAAAAAAGAGTATGTTTACAGTTCCAGAACCAGCTACCTATATAATATGCGAAAAATCTTACTACTTCCCTACATTCTAAAATGCACAATTAAGCAGCTGCTCACTTCAATGAGATCAATCACATTATAACCAACAGTGAAACAGTGCTTTGCAGTTAAAAAGACTTTCAAATACATTATCTCCTTGACTCACATAGTTTCCCTGAGTAAAAGATGTTAATAATCATTCCCCTTTAAAGATGAGTAAATACATTCAGAGAGATTAAATATGGAATAGTTGCTCAGATTAAGTGGTAGTGAAATGCCAGACTAAACTCCCAAGTCCATGTCTTTCTCACTTTACTGCTCTGCCTACAACATGAAAACTGGAACTGGGTGAGAAGAACCTTAGAAGTCGTCTAGGCCATGCATTCTTTTTTTTTTTTTTTTTTTTTTTTTTGAGATAGGGTCTCACTGTCACCCAGGCTGGAGTGCAGTGGTGTGATCACAGTAGGCCACTTATTTTCAACAGAGGCGATATCACCTCCAAGGAAGCCAAAACTAATTCTCAGCAGGGAGAGTGGAAATATTAGACATTACAAGATTTGTGACCCTCCAAAACAACCCTACCTGACAATCTTATTCCTTAGTGTTTAATTTCTGAGTATCAGATAAGCAGCACTGACGTGGAGTTCATGGAAGATACATGAAATGTATGCAAGATCAGTGCTACAAAACTATGGTGAATAGATGACTTGGGTCAAGAAATGACCCAAGTATTCTTTGAGCATGTCCTACCTGTGGCAACACAAAATCTCTCTCTCACGAACCAGTCTATCTCAATTCCACAGCATATACCAGGAAAGAACAACAAAAGAATACCCGGAGGATTGAAGTCTATGCCACAGTAGGTTGACATTTAAAACCCTAAAGAGCACGTACAAAAACAAGCAAGTGCATTGATTAATTTCTATTAGGTTGGTGCAAAAGTGATTGTGGTTTTTGCCATTTCATAGGATACTACTCAGTGTCCTATAACGTATCACTTATATACTCTCATAGTACCTGTCCCAAATCTATTTAAAAGAAAAACTCACTGATAAACACTTGGACTGGATATTAGAAAAGCCCATACAGTCAAACCGCTGACATATGACTCACTAGAAGGCTTACTCTGATTCAAAGATGCTCGACAGATAGTTATTTTTTAAAAGGGGTTTATAAAAACCTGTTAATCACTTAGGAAAAAAACAGAAGTTAGATCATTACCTGACCCCTACATAAAAACTGCAGATTGATCAGAGACTTAATTTTTTTAATGAAATTGTAAAAGGAAAAGAAAAACATATTCTTAAATGTTTGTTTGATGTCACTCTATTAAAAATTTAAGGTAGCAAAAGCATAAACTGTGAGCCAGGTTCCCTGGGTTCAAATCTCATCTCTATAGCTGACTAGCTCCGTACCTTTGGGCAATTCCCTATGCCTCAGTATCCTTATCTGAAAAGTGGGAATAACAATGCCACCCCAGAGTTGTTGAGGGATGAAACTAAAATGAGAAATAAACACAGGTAGAACTACAAAAGCAAAAGTCAAACAGCATAGGTAAGGTGAGGAGGTGAGCCTGACTTAATAAAAAAGGAAGCGGGCATTATAAAACTTCACTACAGACACAAAGAAGATGTAGCATACATCACTCAATTCCAGGAGGTCCAGATCTTCAGGGCCCACCCCTTCCTATCACTTCCTCACCCCCTGTGGAATCCTTATTCTTAATTTTGTAAGGGGGCTCAAAATCCTCTGCCATGCTACTCAGGACAAACTGATATAATTAGCATGCTGAAAAACCAAATGTTAATATTAGGCAAGGAAGTGACTGTAACTATGAGCTTTATTGACACATGACAAAATTATTTAAAAGGATTATATCTTAAGTCTTATATGAGAGTACATTACTTCTTAAAGATAAAATGACAGTTGAAAACATTTATCCTTACAAAGAAGCAATCACTTAATCCCCCTTCAAATGAGGAAAATATTCTATGTCAAAATGTCATACATACCTTGCGACCTTGACCATCTTTGGATTATACTGCCTGACCAAGGAAAGCAAAGTCTGCATCGTTTTGCCAGTGTCAATTATATCCTTTCAAAAAAGAAGACATTGCATAGCTTTAAATTCAGAGTCACTATATAAACATAAAGTACCAAAACCCCCATGTATAACTGTAATACTGCCATTCTTTTCAGTGCAGTAATTGTCACCAAAATTCACACGGAGATATTCTGGAATCTATAAATCATCTGGCCCTCAGCAAGCAGTAAGAATGCCAGCCCCCAGGACTGGATTTTGTAGGCACAGGGTCAATTACAGCAAATTTAAATATATACATGCACATTTTATTAGGGAGTTATGATGTTGTCCTTCATTATAAAAAGTATTTTAGAATTTTTCTCATAAATTCAAGATACAGACTCTCTCCTCCCAACTCTCCAATATAGGTGGCTAACAGACTACACTTTAAGAAACACTGCTTTATACCATTTTTAAAGGCACCCAAATTAATAAGGCTATAAAATGACTTTACATAAAAGTGAATCCCAGCTATTTAGTCAAAAGTAGGACTCTAAACAAACTCATCTTTGTTACGGAAAATATTTTTTAAACCATAATCCTAATGCTTTTCAATACAAATACTCTTTAAAAATGGAATAAAGCAGTGTAAGCCATCAGAAACATCATGGCTGGAGACTTGTGAAAAATGTAGATTTCTGGGCTGTGGTAGGCAGAATTCTGACGGCTCTCAAAATTCCTGCCTCCAGGCTGGGCACGGTGGCTCAAGCCTGTAATCCCAGCACTTTGGGAGGCCGAGGCGGGTGGATCACGAGGTCAGGAGATCGAGACCATCCGGGCTAACATGGTGAAACCCCGTCTCTACTAAAAATACAAAAAACTAGCCGAGGCCCGAGGTGGGCCGAGGCCTGTAGTCCCAGCTACTTGGAGGCTGAGGCAGGAGAATGCGTGAACCTGGGGCCGGGCTTGCAGTGGCGAGATCAGCGCCACTGCACTCCAGCCTGGGTGGCCCGCAAGCGCCAAGACTCGTCTCAAAAAAAAAATTATAACGCTATGCTTTAGGGATTACAAAGACTTTAAGACTTTTTAAGAAAAAAGAAAAAGAAAAAGAAAAAAAAAAAAAAATCCTGTCTCTTGGTGTACACACCCGGAAGAGTTCCCTTGAATGTGACCAGGATCTGTGAAACTAACGGGATAGCCACTCCTGTGATTAGGTTATGTGGCAGACTAGAGCAAGATTCTCCTGCTGGTTTTGAAGAAGTCAGCTGCCATGTTGTGAGAATGTAATGGGCTAGGGCATGAGCCTTTAAATAGCTGACAGCAACCCCTGGCCAGCAGCCAGTGAGAAAACGGGCCCTCAGTCCTACAATCACAAGGAACTAAATTCTGCCAACAACCTGAAGGAACTTCGAAGAGGATTGTGAGTCCCTTGATTCAGCTTGATGAGCCCCTGAGCAGAGGATACAGTTAACTTGTACTAGGGAAGTATAAAAAACATGCATGGGAATGATATATATCAACTTTAAGGATAATTGTCATACTTCTGGGAATGAAGGGAAAAAATCGGGCTTTAGTTGTATTATGACCTTTAATTTCTTTAAAACAATAAGATCAGAAGCAAATATGGCAAAATGTTAATACTTTGTGGTGGGTACATAGGTATTGAGCATACCCTCTTTTCTGAGTTCAAAATATTTTATAATTAAAATTAAATGCAGGCCAGGTGCAGTGGCTCATGTCTATAATTATTCCGAGCACTTTGGGAGGCCGAGGTAGGAGGATGGCTTGAGGCTAGACCAGCCTGGCCAATATGGCAAAACCCCGTCTCTACTAAAAAAAAAAAGTATATATATATATATATATACACACACACACACACATATATATAGACACACACACACACACACACACACAAATTAGCCAGGCATGGCAGCGCAGACCTGTAGTCCCAGCTACTTGGGAGGCTAAGGCATGAGAATTGCTTGAACCTGGGAGGCAGAGGTTACAGTGAGCTGAGATCATACCACTGCACTCCAGCCTGGTAACAGAGTGAGACACTGTCTTAAAAAAAAAAAAAAATAAATGCAAAAGGTCCAAGTGAATTGAGGAGGAAAGAGGTATCAAGGAAAGTTTTGTGGAGGTGACGTTTGAGCTGGGTCTTAAATGACTAAAACATGGGATAAGAAGAGAGGGAATAAGGACATTTCAGGTACAAGAAATAAGGAGCAAACAGTGGAAACAATCTAACGTCTGTCAACCAATGAATGGATAACAAAAATGTAATTCAGATGGCATCCAACTTATGATGGTTCGACATGAGATTTTTTTGACTTTAGGACAGATTTATCAAGGTAGTAAATCCATTTTCAACTTATGATGTTTTCAACTTCAGATGGGTTTATCAGGACACAGTTGAGGAACACCTGTCTATCCATAAAATTTGTCAGTAAAAAGGAATGAGTGCAGATATACTCCACAACGTGAATGAACCTTGAAAACATTAAGCTAAGTGAGAGAAGCCAGATACAAAAGGCCACATATCGTATGATTCTATTTATACAAAATGTCCAGAATAGGCAAATCTTATGGATAGCAAGTAGGCAGATGATCAGTTTGCTAGGTGCTGGGGGAAGGGAAAATGGGGAGTGATGGCTAAGGGGATTGGGTTTCTTTGTGGGGCAATGAAAATGTTTTAAAATTGAATATGATAATGATTGCACAATGCTGAGAATATAATAAAAAATTTTGAATTGGCCAGGCGTGGTGACTCATGCCTGTAATCCCAGCACTTTGGGAGGCTGAGGCGGGTGGACCACGAGGTCAGGAGATCAAGACCATCCTGGCAAATAGTGAAATCCCGTCTCTACTAAAAATACAAAGAATTAGCCGGGCGTGGTGGCAGGCACCTGTAGTTCCAGCTACTCAGGAGGCTGAGGCAGGAGAATGGCGTGAACCCAGGAGGCGGAGCCTGCAGTGAACTGAGATCACGCCACTGCACTCCAGCCTGGGCAACAGAGCGAGACTCCGTTTCAACAACAACAAAAAAAATGGAATTGTACACTTTAAATGGGTGAATGGTATGATATGTGAGTTATATCTCAATAAAGCTATTATTTTAAGAAAAGAAATAAGGAGCAAACAACAGGGGCAGAAAAGTAAAGGTACAAGCTCTGGGAAACAGTAAAAGGTATAGAGAAAATGAAAGGAAGCTGGAAAATAAGGTTGGTAATGTATATTGGGGTCACACTGAAAAACTCTAAAGAATGTAGCCTAAAGACTAAAGAATGGGAGAATGGGGTCTGAGTAGGAGACAGGATCACAAGCTGTGCTTTAGATGTTTGTAGGATTCAGTAAGATAGAAAGGTTTCAATAGATGACCACAGACAAAAATACAGATATATTTATATCTACATAGATGTATATATATCTGTATCTATCTATCTATATATATGTATAGAGAGAGAGAGAGAGAGAGAGAGAGAGAAAGAGGCTGTTAGACAGTGATAAGTGATCAGGAAAATAAAAGTATTGAGGAGAAATAGGAAGTTGACAGCATGAAAAAGTGAGATTTTAGATAGGATGGCCAGAGAAGGCCTAAATGAGAAAATTACTTATGAGTAAAAACAAGGGCCCCTAAACCTTAGCATGCATCAGAATCACTCAAAGACTTGTTAAAGCATAGCTTGCTTGGCCTCATCACAGATATTTTGATTAGGTAGGTTCTTGTCTGATATTAATACTTTTGGTCTAGGGAACCACATTTTGAGAACCACTGAGCTAAAGGAAGTAAAGGTTTCCCTTAGCTTACTAGCGGGTAACCCTAGGAAACTGCTTAGCCTCTCCGTGCTAAGATACAAAATACTTTAGGACATAATGACAAATGGAAAATAGTCTATAAATTATAAATATTACTTTTTATGTACCAAATATTACATAAGACAAAATCTAAGCAAGATATATATATATATACATAAAATATAAGATATGTATGTATATATTATATATAGATAGAGAGAGAGTTATGTTTAGAAAGAAAATATTTCAAACTAAAAAAAGAGAGGTAGGAAGTATACCATTCCATTACTGGTAAAAACAAATTACTAAGTAGTCTTTACAAAAAACCAGTCTCACTCCTTTAGAACACAAGTCCACCATTAAAACTGATGCAGAGGAATTTCTTTCCCTGGCTTACCTTTAGGATGGTGCATACTAAATAAGAAAAATCATAAATGTTATATTAAAAGTAAATGTGAACTTACTTCCACAATCAAGACATTCTAGAAGAAAAAGAAATGAAAATCAGTACAATGAATAAGACGGTATTTCCAATTATAAGTCAAATCACATCATAACAACCCTAAGGAATTATTCACACTCTTGTTTTTAGATACTTTATTACATCAAACTCTCCTTTAAACAAGTGGGCCATCTGCTGGGATTTGGAAGCCTGTAATACTGAAATTTTCATCGTAATGGAAATTTTAAAAACAGAATTTGACCCATTTGTTTTTAAAACACTTTCATTACTTAACAAGAGGTCTAATCTTGGGCAAGTCTTGAAATTTCTCTGGCCTCAGTTTCCCATGTGTTAAATGAGAAACTTGAACTAGTTGGTTTCTTATAGTTTCCTGACTCTAACATTCTAAGAATTATATTTGTACAATAACTCAAAAACCATATGGACTCCAATTCAAAATATATTTTCTCATTAGGCTAAAATTGATCTGCATTTTCTGAATGTGTCCATATTCTTGGACTACACTGAAAAATGATACCAATGCTTCCTCTCACCATAAACTCTCACTTCGCTTTCTACATTTAAGAATTTTATAGCTAGAAGAGTCCTTAAGAGAAAATACCATCTAATAATTACCCCTCAAAATCAAGAAAATCTGTTCTTATGCTAGTTATAAGAATGAGGCAGCATTTTGGTTATAAACATTGCCACAAGAAGATTCATGATGTATTGTTTATCTGTAGCTCTCACCATACTCTGTCATATAACTATATAAAGATTTTAATGTTCTATATAGTCTTCTAAGATAGTGTTTACCAGAGTAGGGCATAAAAGAGTCACTGGTTTGCAAGAAAGATTAGAACTTTTTAATTTTTTACCTCACCTTGTTTAATCTATATTTTTGTATGTATTTTGTAACATATATAATATTATTACCATAAATCATATATAATTTAAAATGTATATATTAGGGGTAAATGCTCAGAAAACTTTTTATAAATTGGGCATGCAAATACAAGTTTGAAGACTCACTGTTCTAGGTATTAAAAGTAAAGTTATAACCAAGTAAAGCTTCTACCTTTTCCTGTCTCAAAGCAGTTTATTGTTGGAGGTAAGATCTCTAAGAAGCCTAAACAGGTCCAAGTACAGAATGAAGTAAGGCTAGCCCATAATTTATGGCAAGCAATTCATACTACTTCTCTCATGCTGAGCTATCCTCAGTGAAGCAGCTACTACAGACAACTGCAGCCCATTGGTAGCCTATTTTACAGGCAGGAAAAAATTACTTTTTATTCAAAGTGGAACTCAGGATATGGCAAGAAAATGAATACAAAAAATAGGGTCAATCCAAAGGCACACAGCAAATGAGTAACACAATTATGTTTTTTTCCCATTTGTACGAGATCCCAGTAAATTCTAAGTAAATTGCAAATTTAATAATACACTAAAAAAAGCCATGTAATTGTTCAAATGAATCCCAGCATGGTACAAGAATTACAGACACTAGAGTCTAAAATATAAAAGAATGCCATTATTGAGAGTTTTTGAATTATATCAGGTAGTTACATCTCTACTTAATAAATGAGAAAAATGAGGAAAGAGGCCATTTGATAAAATGAAAATAGCCAAGAAGTGGTATTAGAGACTTGAATACAGGTATTCAGGGTCCAAAGTTCATCTGCTCAAGTACTAACTGGGGAAAAAAAGGAAAAATATTTATATACATATGTATCTGTGCACAAAAATGCCCCCAAAAGACAAAATGAGGCCAGGTAGGGTGTTTCACTCCTGTAATCACAGTACTTTGGGAGGGTGAGGCAGGCGGATACCTGAGATCAGCAGTTGGAGACCAGCCTGGTCAACATGGTGAAAACCTGTCTCTACTAAGGATACAAAAATTAGCCGCACATGGTGGCGTGTGCCTGTAATCCCAGCTACTTGGGAGTCTGAGGCAGGAGAATCACTTGAACTGGGAAGGGGAGGTTGCAGTAAGCCAATATTGTACCACTGCACTCCAGCCTGGGCAGCAGAGCGAGACTCCATCACAAAAATAAATAAATAAAATAAAATAAAATAAAATGAAACAGAAAGTTCAAATAATCCCATAATCTTACCACCAAGAAATAACTTTCACTCAATTTATACTTATTGATTTTTCCATAATAAATGTACTTTACTGTGACTATCATGAAAATAAAGTTATTTTAGAAACAGAGAACTGTTTCAGATCAGATCTATGTAGTAGAACAGAGCCATTAGGTGGGAAAGATGAGATCAAGCTAAATCACAGAAGGCCTAAAAGGCTAGGTCTATTCCAGCACTAAAAACTGATTAGACAAGTAATGGCTTCAACAGCTTCTAAATATGGACAAAGCATGCTGAAAGGGAAGGACAGGTCTAGCAGTGGTATATGAAATGAACAGGAGGGGCAAAGCTAATTTCTCCTCTGAAGCTTTCCAAATATGCTGAGGAGGACATTAGTTTGACATGACCCTGATATGGGACAAGAGAATTTCACACAAGTTTTACATGTTAAAGTTTTCTTATAGATACTCATTCATGTAAGCAATGAACACTAAAATCTAAAGAAAGAAAAGAGCTGTAGGGTCAGGTCTGCATTCAAATTCAAGCTCTACCACTTACTGGTTCTGTGACTTTGGGCATGTCTTTTAACCTTACTGAGCCTTAATTTCCTGATCTGTAAAATGGGGATATCGTCTCCCTCACAGGATTGTTGTGAAACTTTTATGAGATTAATGCCTTTATATTTGGCACAGTGTAAGTAAACAATAACTGGCAGCTTCAAAAAAAAAAGCAGTAGCATTCCATCATTATTGGTACTCTCAAAAAGTTTTTCAATGTACTAGAAGATAAATATTCAAATATCTTAATATCTCCATTATTTTCAGGTAAACAGCATGCTCCTGAACAACCAATGGGTCATCAAAGAATTCAAAAGGGAAATCTAAAAACATCTTGAGATAAACTACATGGAAGCACAATATACCAAAACCAATGGTCCACACCAGGAGGATTTTAATGTACTAAGATAACTCTTTGAGATTTCTTAAAATAATAGTATGTCTGAATTTATTGAGTGCATTTATTTACCAGAAACTGTTGTAAGAGCTCTACTTGCATTATAGCACTTAATCCTCTTAACTCTATGGCTGCCATTATCAACCTCACCCTAATCACATATGGGACAAAAAGAGGTTAAGTAACTTGCCCAAGGTCACATTTAGGAAGTACTAAGCCAGGCTTTCAATCAGTTGTCAGGCTCCGGAACTCACACTTTCAGCCACTACATGATACTGCTTTGCTATCTTTTAGGAAACTATGTTAGTCTATCTCAGGAAGACTCACATAGTTTTCTTTCTTTCTTTTTTTTTTTAAAAAAAGGCTGTCTTTTCCCCCATCAATGTTTTTTGAAGGATCCCAAATTAGAGTCCCACAGAGGCAGACAGCAGTACTTGACAATAGGGACGTTTAAGGTTAATGTTGGATTCTACTGTCTTTTTGCTACATGACCTAGGGAAAGATAATTAACCTAGATTGCTTCCAAGGGTTAAATAACTCATTTAGTTATACTATGTAAACTATCTCTTAGTGATTGAAAGCACACTGTTACTAATTGACTCTTGGTATGAAGTGCTTTTTTTTCTTTCCCTTCAAGATACATACCTTTCCAGTTAAAGTTGAGAGATCATCTCCTCCGATTACTTTTATGTCCCCTGTTGACTGGTCATTCTAGTAAAAACAAAACAAAACAAAACAAAAAAACACAACTATATATATATATATACACACACACACACACACGTATACGAATATCCTTATGTACACACACAAACTTCAAATTAAATGAGAACTAGAAGATTTGAGAAGTTAGCTATCTAAATGTTCATAGCATTATGATATTCTAAATGACATGAATTATAAGAATTAGGTTTCCTGAAATGAATGACTAGAAAACTTTCAAGTAGAGATTAGTAAAAATTAAAAAGTCCTAATTGGCCATTACTGATTTGATGTTTTTAAGAGTCCTAAAAAATAGGTTACATTCATTTTTAAGTGGGCAGTATTATAACAGCCACCCATCTTCAATCACAGCGATTTCTGAATTGTGAGGGAAGTTATTAGCATGACAGGTGTCTGGTTCTGGCCCTGTACGATTCCCATGAGTCAAGCAAATTGTAAGGGCTGGTCTATATCACATCCAACCCCAAGGTATGTCCCTCAAAAGTCTAGCCCAGGCCCAGTCATTTTCAGCATTGTCTGGGAAACCAGGTCTGATTAGTAGTCCTTTAAGGAATACCTTAGGCTCCCATTTTCCTGCTACCACAGAATCCAATAAAACCCTTACAGGAGATTCAATGGGAAATGCTCAACACCCACTGCAGTTGGTGGTGACAATGACCATAATTTGGCTGTGCTGGATTCAGGACAGAAAATTTGGGTGAAAGAGCAGGTGAACAAAAGAGCTTCGACTTGCCCTTGCAGAGAGCAAGCCATACCATACTATAAAGCCACAGCAATTACAACGGTGCAGTACCAGCACAGTAAATGAACAAACTAGAGCCCAGAAACAGACCCAGAAATATATGAGGATTTAGTATACAATAAAGATGGTATTTTGAGTCAGTAGGGAAAAGATGAATTATTCAATAAATGATGTTTGGTCAACTAGTTACCCATTTGGGAAAAAATAAAAGTATGGTCCCTACCTCACAGCATACACAAAAATAAATTCCAGATGGATTAAAATCTAAATGTAAAAAATAAAGCCATAAGTGGACTGGAAGAAAATATAGAAGATTTTTTTTTAACATCCATAGAAAGGGTAAAAACCCAGGCATGACATGAATCAAAACTGAAAAAGTTCTGTAACGAATACCCCCTTTTATATATTGGGCTCCAACAATAAGAACCCATAGGAAAATGGAGAATGAACACAAATAGACAAGTTATAGAAGAGAAGGCCATAAGGTATAAAATTATATCTATCTGAGAAACAAACACTAAAACAATGAGATTCTACTGTTCACCCACCCGTACTGGCAAAACTGAAGCCTGATAATATGCTGAGGGGAAATAAGCACTCTTGTTGGTGAGAGTATTAATTGGCATAGCCTCTTTTGTTAAAATTGCAATACGCATGTCACTTAACCCAGTAATCCCACTTCTGGGAATCAATGCTACAAAAACACTGACAAGTATACAAGTATATACAAAGATACATTAAAGAGTGTTCACTGGGCCAGGTGCGGTGGCTTCATGCCTGTAATCCCAGCACTTGGGGAGGTGGAGGCGAAAGGATCGTTTGACCCCAGGAATTCAAGGCGAGACTGATAAACACAGCAAGACCCTGTCTTTCTTTTTATTATTATTATGAAAAAAAAAATGTTCACTGTACCAGTTGTTCACAAAAACGAACTAACACGTCCATTAATAGGGAACCATTTAAATTAATCAAGTTCATCTACACAATGTAATACCATGCAACTATTAAAAAGCACCTGGTAATCCAATGCACACTGAGACAGAATAATGCTATTAAAAACACCAAGGAGTGGAACACTGTGTTGCCTATGACACCATTTTTATTCAACATTTAAACAAATTTGTAACAGCAATTGCATGAGTAGTGAGAATGGGGTTTATGAGACTTTTCATTTCTATGTGCTTCTATTTTTGTTATGCTTCTATATATACATCCATTTATTATGGAGTATTACTTTTGAAAAAACAAATGGGCCAGTATTGTTTGGTGTTGCAAAGTGAGCATATGACTTCTGATATCAACCTTTGCATATTGCTTCTCATTTTAGGGAAATTACAGACATCCCTTATTCTAACTAACTTAAAACTCAGCATTTCAAACATACAGAATTGATGAGAAAAAGAAAGAAAGAAAGAAAAGACAACAAGCTTCAGATGACAGTGACTCACACCAAATTATTTACACTGTAAAGCCTGTTAAATAGTGACATCTTCTGGAGATACTTGGTATTACAGTCTGACTCCAGTTGATCTCTTTTTACAGAGACGAGGAATAAAGGAAAAAATACTCAAGAAGTGAAAAGTATGGAGTTATGGAAAAATTGCTGTGATCCAAAGGCTATGGTGATAGGACAAGAAACAAGAGAACTCCAAGAAGTAAGACACTGCTGTTCTATTAGCATCCAAACCTTCATATTCTTGTTTGCCCCAAGGCTTTTTTAAAAAATAGAGACAGGATCTCACTATTTTGCCCAGGCTGGTCTTAAACTCCTGGACTCAAGCGATCCTCCTGCCTCAGCCTCCTAAAATGCTGAGATTACAGGCTTGAGTCATCATACCTAGCTATTTATTTTTTCTTAACTCTCTCGCCTGGCCTATAGCCACCATGGAAGCTAATAAAGAATATTAATTTAAGAGTAATGGTATAGTTCAC
The DNA here is from genome assembly GCF_008728515.1 of Papio anubis. NCBI lineage: Eukaryota > Metazoa > Chordata > Mammalia > Primates > Cercopithecidae > Papio > Papio anubis. The sequence continues at coordinate 20,199,122 of NC_044996.1, forward strand.
TACATTGGAATACAGGTATAAGTGCCTACATTGTATATGGATGGCATATATGGATCAATTACACCACCTGGGTGGCCAAAGGAACTGCGCAAACCTTCCTCCTTGGCTGTCTGGAACAAGCTTCCCACTAGATCCCTTCACTGAGTGCCTCCCTCATCTTTAATTATGGTTAAGTCTAGGATAACAAGATTGGCAAAGGTGAGGGGAAAGCTTCCTCCAGAGTTGCTCTACCCTCTCCTCTACCATCCTATCTCCTCGCTCCTCTCAGCCAAGGAGTCCAATCTGTCCTGAACTCAAGAGTGTCACTGTCAACTACATAAAATTGCCAGAGCAGCTCTTTGGGACTGCAAACACATACCCTTAATGTCTTTATTTCTATTTTGTCTACCTCTTCAGTCTAGGTGAAAAAATAAGGATAATAGGGAAGAACTTTATTTATGCCACTTGTCCGCCCCTAGGAATTTTGAAAACCTCTAGGTAGCAATAAGAACCGCAGCATGGTATAGGAAAAGAGGAGGAAAAGCTGTATAGAAGTGCATAATAAATGGGCTGGAAAAGAACTGCTTTGAACAAACAGGGAGGTTGAACTATAAGGAGAGAAAGCAGAGAGGCTAATCAACAAGGCTGGGATCCCAAGAGGGCATGATGAGAATATTACCAAGGTAGGAAGTCCTGGCTCCATGTCCCCTTAGTGGCTTAGTACTATGCAGCTTGCTTTCTGCAGTGAACTTCAGACCTTTCTTTTAGGATCCTAGAATGGAATTTTTTTATTGGAAAACAGTCATCCTCTCAACATTCAGGCAGGCCCCAAGTCTACCACACTCAATCACATTTTCTCTTCATATCATAATCTCTCAACCATCCTCTGTCCTTTAACTGTTTTCTATACCCTGATCAAATGCCAACAAAAGTGAGAATGTTAGAATCATATATTTTTAGAGGTAGACTGTATCTCAGATAAAAAAAAAAAAGGCAGATATTCCATTTTCCAAAATATGTATGCAGAAAAAATAAGTATGGAAGGATATATGCTCAGGTAGTAAGTTTATTTACTTGTATTTTATGAATTCTTTTAAATAAACACATTACTTAAAAAAAAAAAAAAACTAAAAGTCTCTGTCAGTTAAAAAATGACATTGATGAAGCAGGGCCTTTACAGATCATCTAGTCCTACACTATCCCATACGGTAGCCACATGTGGCAATATAAATTACTTAAAAATTCAGTTCCTGTGTTGCACAAGATGTGTCAAGTGCTCAAAAGCCACATGTCACTAGTGGCTCTGTACCATACAGCAGAAGCATAAAAGATTTCCACCCTCAAAAAAAGTTCTATTGAACAGCATTGCTCTAATTAAATAAAAAATACCATTTAGCACAACACAGTAATAGAAAAGATTGAAGAGGTAGTGCTGATACTTAAAAACCTAGTATTTTCAGCCAGGCATGGTGGCTCCTGCCTGTAATCCTAGCACTTTGGGAGGCTGAGGTGGGAGGATCACTTAAGCCCAGGAGTTCTAGACCAGCCTGGGTAACAGGGTGAAACCCTGTCTCTACAAAAAATACAAAAAATTAGCTGGGCGTGGTGACATGCGCCTGTAGTCCCAGCTACTTGGGAGGCTGAGGTGGGAGATCACCTGAGCCGGGGAGGTCAAGTCTGCAATGAGGTGAGATTGCACCACTACACTCCAGCCTGGGTGACAGAGTGAGACCCTGTCTCAAAAACAAACAAACAAAAACCAAACAAACAAACATCACCTGGTATTTTTAAGTGCACTATTTTCAAACATTCAGAAGTTATTTCATCCTATCTTCATGGTTTCCATTCTATGCCTGGTTTAGGATTGGGATCTGATAAAATAAACGTGTTCAACAGAACCACTTCTCATGGCTGTATAACAGATGATCAATATGTATTTGCTGAGGAAATTATTCAATTTTCTTAATTTTTTTTCACAAAATTGTGGTTTCAAGGGACCAGACTTGAATACTACACTTCATGTTCTAAGAATCAGGGGACTTATATAAAACCTCAGTTGCCTGATAAGGACTATATCAAAGTGAAAAGCCATGGGAAAGAACTAGAAAGTACACTTTTGAACCTAGTTCTGTAGTTTCCTTATGCCACAGATAATACACATTCCCATTCCTGCCAAATTTTGTATCTCACCCCTGTCTATGGTCTCAATTCAATAAATAGGAGAAGGGCATGAATTTGCTTTGGTTGGTAGGTAGGTTGGTAGGTAGGCAGGCAGGCAGGCAGGCAGGCAGACAGACAGACAGACAGACAGACAGACAGACAGACAGACAGATAGATAGATAGATAGATAGATAGATAGATAGATAGATAGATAGATAGATACAAAGATGGAGACAGATGGAAATAGAGACAGATTTGCAGAAGATAAGTTCTAGGTAAATTAGTGTCAACATCAAAGTGGTATACCTACATCTAACTATTCTGGAGAGAAAAGTATACCTCAAAGAAATTGACTAAATACATACAGAGAAAAAGTTTAAGCTGAAAGCTACTGCCCTCTTATATGAGACACTTTAAGAAACTACTTGGGGGGCAAGTGAGAAAATGGGGAGATGTAGCTCAGAGGATACAAAGTAGCAGATATGTAGGATGAACAAGTCTAGAAATATAATGTACAACATGAGGTATATAGGTAATAAAATTGTGCTGTATTTCGGATTCACACTAAACGAGATTTTAAGCTCCTCTTGCCACCAAAAAAAAAAAAAGGGTAACTATGTGAATTGAGGGATATGTTAATTTGCTTCACTGCAGTAATCTTTTAACCATCTGTATGTATCCCATAACATCATGTTGTATATGTTAAATATACAGACTACAATTTAAAATAAAAAACTACTCCAAAATTTTCTGCATTTTTAATATGCTCACTCAAAGACAGTATTAATTTGCATCTTTGATGTTAAACAGATAGCCTAATCAAGTCACTGTCAAGATCAAGACTAAAGCTACAGCTTTTCTCTTTTGATGCTTTTGAGATACACGTGTTGTGTGTGTGTATTTTAAGTCATCGTTTTGGCCAGGTGCAACGGCTGACATCTGTAACCTCAGCACTTTGGGAGACCAAGGCAGAAGGATTGCTTGAGACCAGGAATTTGAGACCAGCATAGCAAGACCCTATCTCTACAAATTAAAAAAAAAAAAAAAATTAGTCAGGGGTAATGGCATGTGCTTGTAGTCCCAGATACTTGGGAGGCTGAGGCAGAGGATCCCTTGAGCCCAGGAGTTCAAAGCTGCAATGAGCTATGACTGTGCCACTGCATTCCAGTCTGGGCAACAGAGCAAGACCTTGTCTCAAAAAAAAATTTCTAATTAAAGAGTTATAGTTTTATGAACCTTGACTGCAACTGAGGGAAAAAGTCCCATAATTGGCAAAATGAATTCTGTCTGCTTACAAAACTTCTGACTAATAGAGAATGAATAATAGGAAGCCCATATTAGAGGATCCACATCAGTTAAAAAGTTTTTCCAGATAAGAGTGACTCTGAGTTCTACAGAGTTAAAAGATTGGGTTCAAATCAAAGACTTGTATGATCTTGAGTAAGTTACTTAATCCCTCTGTGACTCACTGTTCTCAAATGTAAATGGAGATAATTTGTAACCAAAAAAAATAAACATGAAAGAGTTTTCTCGAAGATTGCAAATCCTAAGGATAATTTCATTTTAATATCAGTCATTTAGTCTGGATACACCATAATGCAGACTAATTTTCCCTCTGCGTAAGGTCCACACAAAAACATTTCCAATAAAATTTACTTGTGTATCAAGTTTTCCTCCTGAGGCTTCATTGTTTCTTTGGTAAAAAAAAATAAATAAAAATTTAAAAACCACTAGACTGGGTACAGTGGCCCATGCCTGTAATCTCACTTAGGGAAGCCAAGGCAGTTGGATTGTTTGAGCCCAGGAGTTTGAGATCAACCTGGGCAACATGGCAAAACCCTGTTTCTACAAAAAAAAATACAAAAATTAATCAGGTGTGGTGGCACACACCTGTGGTCCCCGCTACTCTGGAGAGTGAGGTGGGAAGATTGCTTGAGCCCAAGCAGAGGTTGCAGTGAACCAAGATGGCACCACTGCACCCCAGCCTGGGTGACAGAGCAAGATCCTGTCTCAAAAAAAAAGAAACAAAAACAAAAAACAAAAAATCACTGACCAGGCACGGTGGCTCACGCCTGTAATCCCAGCACTTTGGGAGGCCGAGGCGGGTGGATCACCTGAGGTCAGGAGTTCTAGACCAGTCTGGCCAACATGGTGAAATCCCGTCTCAACTAAAAATACAAAAATTAGCTGGGAATGGTGGCAGGCTCCTGTAATCCCAGCTACTTGGGGGGCCAAGGCAGGAGAATAGCTTGAACCTGGGAGGCAGAGGTTGCAGTGAGCTGAGATCATGCCATTGCACTCCAGCCTGGGGGTCAAGAGCGAGACTTCGTCTCAAAAAAAAAAAAAAATCACTATAAAATTGAAATAAATTCACAACAAAGGAAATACATTTGCATACTTAACCTTCTTTTTATTTATTTACTTATTTTTAATATTTTGAGATGGCATCTCGCTACGTTGCCTAGGCTGGTCTTGAACTCCTGGGTTCAAGCCATCCTCCCGTCTTGACTTCCCAAAGTACTGGGATTACAGGTGTGAGCCACCATGCCCAGCCCATATTTAACTTTCACTTTCTGAATATCACAGGACAGAAAAGGTCATCAAATATATAGTACTATATTTCATTGCTCTAAGATGCACATTCACACTTTATTAATAATAGCTCTAACTTGATGTATTACAATTGATGACAATTTACAATTATAACTGGTAGTGTTTCTTTCTTGGCAGTATGAAAAATAGTGTTAAGCCTTAAAATCAGCAGCATCTTTAATTTAATGAAATAGGTATTTGGAATCCCCAGGCAATTTCCCATCTAGGCACTAGGTAAATAAAATCCTACCTAGCTACTTGGATTAAGAGTACGCATGTGTGTGTGTACACAGAGAATTCTTTAGAATATTCTAAATAAAAAGTGGCAGTGATATTTGGAATGACTGAAATCCTTTATAATTTTCTGCAGTTGTGTTTTCTTTCTTATTTTTTTAAGACAGGGTCTCCCTCTGTCTCAAACTCCTGCAGTCTCAAACTCCTGGGCTCAAGGGATGCTCCAGCCTCTACCTCCCAAATAGCTGGGACTATACGTACACGCCACCATGTGCAACCAATTCTTTTTGTGTAGAGATGAGGTCTCATTATGTTGCCTAGGCTGGTCTCAAACTCCTGGCCTCGAGTGACGCTCCCACCTCGATCTCCCAAAGCACTGGAATTACGTGTGCTACTGTACCCAGCCGTATGTTTTCTAATAAGCATGTTTTCTTTAATAAGAAAAATGGAGTTTTTATTTCCAAAAAAAAAAGATGGGTGTGTTTATATCATAATGCTTCTTTATACAGTCTGGAAACATTTAATAGTTCATAGAATATTTCTTTAGGATTTAGTATGGATCAGCCAGATTTTAACTCACTATTTCAAACTGGTCAAGATCAGCATGTAAAAATCATACTAACATCAACGTTATTGATGCTGCAATTTAAAATTTCCATTTTACAGTTTTACTAAATTAAACTGCCTAATGTTTTATATGCATATATGAATATCTTACATGACAAGCTGCTGAATTATTAAACAGGGTAGAAATGTTACTTCAAGCTGGGCATGGTGACTCAAGCCTATAATCCCAGCACTTTTAGAGGCTGAGGTGGGAAGACTGCTTAAGCCCAGGAGTTTGGGATCAGTCTGGGCAACATAGTAAGACCCAATCTCTACAAACATAAAAAAAATTAGCCAGTCATGGTGGTGCACACCTGTAGTCCCAGCTACTCGGGAGGCTAAGGTGGGAAAATCACTTGAGCCCAGAAGGTCAAGTCCACAGTGAGCTGTGATCATGCTACTGCATTCCAGCCTGGGTGACAGAATGAGACCCTGTCTTTAAAAAAAAAAAAAAAAAAAAAGTTACTTCAAACCAACAGATATTTTTATTTTTATTATTTGTAGAGATAGCGTGTCACTGTGTTGCCCAGGCTGGTCTCAAACCCCTGGCCTCCTGTAATTCTGCTGTCTTAGCCTTCCAAAGCACTGAGATTACAGGCATGAGCCATCACCAAATCAAGAGATATTATCAGAAGAGCTTTCTCAATTTCTACTGTTTAACAGTATATCTTCCTTGCATAGCCTTATAAATATACTAAAAAGCTTGGAATTGTACCGCTAAAACATGTGATTATTATATTATATAAAATATACCCCAGTAAAGCCTTTTTAAAAAAATTAACATGTCGGCCGGGCTCGGTGGCTCACCCTTATAATCCCAGCACTTTGGGAGGCTGAGGTGGGTGGATCACCTGAGGTCAGGGGTTCGAGACCAGCCTGACCAACAAGGTGAAACTCCGTCTCTACTAAAAATACAAAAATTAGCCGGGCATGGTGGCAGGCACCTGTAGTCCCACCTACTCAGGAGGTTGAGACAGGAGAATCGCTTGAACCCGGGAGGCAGAGGTTGCAGTGAGCTACGATCACGCCACTGCACTCCGGCGTGGGCAACGGAGCGAGACTCCATCTCAAATAAATAAATAAAATAAAATAAAATAAAATGCCGGGCGCGGTGTCAGCACTTTGGGAGGCCAAGGAGGGTGGATCATGAGGTCAGGAGATCAAGACCATCCCGGCTAACACAGTGAAACCCCGTCTCTACTAAAAATACAAAAAATTAGCCGGGCGTGGTGGCAAGCGCCTGTAGTCCCAGCTACGTGGCAGTCTGAGGCAGGAGAACAGTGTGAAACCAGGAGGCGGAGCTTGCAGTGAGCCGAGATCATGCCACTTCACTCCAGCCTGGGTGACGGAGCAAGACTCCATCTCAAAAAATAAAATAAATAAATAAATTAATTAATTAAATATGTAAATAAATACTAAGAAAAGTATATCTACATAGAATTTCACATAAAATAAATTGTTTTCTATGTGAAAATTAACCTAAAAATATGCTTTGCTTATGTTTAAGATGTCATGCTTTTTATCAATTGAGGAGTTCAGCTTAATAATCCTCTAAGATCTAAAACAGGAAAAAAAGTAAAAGTAGAAAATGGAAATAAAATGTCAAAGTGCTTCTACCACTCAAAATTGCTCTTATAACTATAAAATGCTTTTTAAAAGAAAATATTAAAGTTAAACTCCCCTAATTTTTTTGCTCGTTTTTGCTTATCTAAAATAACATTCTGCACAAATCCCCAAAGATTAGTCATAACGTAACAAGACTGATTAAGACTGATGGGGATGGGGAAGGAGGCTATAGAAAACCAAAAAGATAAATCATACCATGAACTCTAAGTACACACTTTGACTCTAAGCAGCAATGTATTAAAGGCTGGCCAGTTATACTTCCAGCAACTATACTGACTAGAATGAAGTCCTAGCGTAAACCATCAATTAACCAATCAATCAATAACTTTTGTTGAGTAAAAGTCTAAATTTTGTGTTTAAACAAGTCTTTAATTCAAGCAAGACTTTAACAAGTTAAAAGGAGCTTATGGGTAGGAAGTAATGTTATGATGTATGGGCATAAAGGGTTTTAATGGGATAGGGAAAATGTCTATAATAATACTTAAATGGCTGCCAATCACCTACAGGACTGATGTAAACATGGAAAAGGTCAAAAACTTGGGTCACTCAAACAGATGATTAATGGAGAGGATGAGGTTGAAGGTTAAATGTAGATAAGTGGTCTTACTCTCAATAAAAATGTGAACATAAGGCGAGTTTCTACAAAGATGGACAAGACTCATTCATGAAACAGCAAAAGCTGGACATTTGTTCTCATCTTTGAAGAGTATGAAAAATTCCTATTTTAAAGGAAAATAGTAACTCACAGGAAATACCAACCCAACATAAAATCAGAAACAACAGTCTAAAGTAATAAAAATCAAACATCTGCACTATCAAATTATGAATGAAATTCACTTGTAAAGATCACACTGATTTTGTTTCATCCACAGTGTCAACGTTGTGATGCATTTCAATTGTGTGACACAGGCAGAGTGACTGTGGATCAAAAGTGGTTTCTGGTATACCCATACTCTCTCGGGTATACCTGCACTCCCCTTTCTTAAGTGTGTTTAAAAAAAAAAAGTGGTTTCTTCAATTTGCCAATGCTCTAGCTCTCCATGTGCTTTCTAGGAAACAAGTGTTGACCCACCTTATTTGTCAAACCTAGCTCCAAAGGACTTTTGACTCCCCCCAAACCAATGTAGCTCAAGAGATGATATCTGCCACTAGTGAGTATGTATAGTGAAAACAGCATCCCAAGTCCCAACAGCAATTCCTAAAAGAAGTTTATTAAAAAAACACACACATACCTGTAAAATAAGTACATATCCTCCAAGGTGACTAATTTTAAAAAGACAGTATTGGCTTTGATGTAAACTACTAGTGAATATGTTAGAAAAATCTCACTGTAACCAAGTGAAATGAATGCCAGTACAGTTTGCAGAGATTCAAAGAAAATATAAGAAAACCTACTGTTGCCATTAAAAAGAATCATATATTAAATATACTCACACAATAGCTCTTCAGTCTGATAAAATCTACAGTCATAGGAATGGATCTATCACTATTTCTATTCAGTGCTTTGATGTAATCCAGCAGGTCAGCAAAGAATTTATAGCCCCCCTTGAGCACACAGAGGGCTACAATGTGATGGCCTCCCATCTCCTTCATCACATCTCGAGCAAGACGTTCAGTCCTACAGAAATAAAATCGGGAATTTAATAGAAAGTTTCATACATTAAACTTTATAACAAACACCTCTTAGTCATTAAACTTCCACACCAGCCTGGAAATTAGCCAGGCATGGTAGTATGTACTTGCAGTCCCAGCTACACGAGAGGTGAGGTGGGAAAATCACTTTATTGCAGGATGTTGAGGCTGGAGTGAACTGTGATTGTGCCACTGCATTCTAGCCTGGACAACAAAGCAAGACCTTGTCTCAAAAAAATGCATTAAAAATTTTAAAAAATCTTCCAAGTAACACATCCTTTGCCCCCATGTTTCATAAGGTAAAAAATTTGATACCTTCAAAAAAACCAAGCATACCACTATCATAATTTTTTTTAATGCAAATAAAAACAAGATATCATTTTCACCCATTAGACTGGCAGGTTCTGATTAAATGAAATTTCTTGGATAATATACAATATTAAAAGAGACTGTAGAAACCGGGCCAGTGGCTCACGCCTATAATCCCAGCACTTTGGGAGGCTGAGGTGGGCCAGATCACTTGAACCCAGGAGTTCAAGACCAGCCTGGGTAACAAGGCGAACCCTATTTCTACAAAATAAAAATAGTAGCTGGCAGTGGTGGCGCACACCTATAGTCCCAGCTACTCAGGAGGCTGAGGTGGGAGGATCGCTTGAACCCAGGAGGTTGGGACTGCAGTGAGCTGTGATCATTCTGCTACACTCCAGCCTGGGCAACAGAGACCTTGTCTTTAAAAAAAAAAAAAAAAAAGAGACAAATTGTGAGGAAAAAGGCACTCTCATATAACATCAGGAGTATAAAATGATTCAGCTTCTTAGAGGATAATTTGGCAATACCGAAATATTCAATAAACTCTTTCCCCCTGACCAGAATTTCCACTTGAATAAAGCTGAACAAATACCAAACATGTAAAAGAATGTTTCTTCTAGTACAGTTTGTAAGAACAAGATAGTGTCTATCAATAGTGAACTGGTTAAATCAGTTATGGTATCTCCATAAGATGGAATGCTATGCAACCTTTAAAATATATTAGATAGCTCTAGATGCACTGATATTAAAAGTGTCCAATAACATTTAAAACTATACTCATGTTAAAATATAAATATATATATGCATAGTTAGAATATTTTGTAACACAAATATTTTGATATTATAATTTTAAAATAAAAACACAGAATAGCCAGACATACAAGGCAAGCATTCAATACCAGGTAAGGTTTTTCACTGTAATTGACTTAACGGAAAATTTTCAAGCTAGATGTGCATAATAATAAAAATCTGACTTTGCCTTCATGTGATTCAGCCCCAGCCCATTATCCTGTTTAGAACTGAGAAATGCAAGACTCTGGCTAGAGTTCCTTCTTCCATCTCCCTTCAATGTTTACTTTGTTCTGGTCCCTACAGAGTCCCACTATACCACAACTGATACTAAGTAATTAGTAAGGCCCTCCTCTCTTTTTTTAATAAAGAATATTTTAACAATAGAAAGCATCTATTATTTAATAAGTTGGCCTAGTTTATGTTCAAATAGCAAGTACTCAGTTGCTGACATTTGAAATTAACATAAGAAAAAGTAAAAAACCTCATTTTAAGATCTTACTTACCTGTCCATAATTAGTCCATGAGGAATAAACACCCTTTCCAAATCCTCAGCATAATGATTAGGTATGCAGAATAAATCAAGGTCATAACCTGGTTCATCATCACTAATCTGAAAAAGAAATATAGCTGTTTCAATGAGAGCATTATGGGATACAAACATTTGATTGGATTTAGATGTTAAAAAATAACCTTAGTCTATCAGAGAAATTTGAGTATAAGATGATATTAGTAACTGTTAACTTTGTAGGTATTATAATGAATTATATAAGAAAACAACAGGCCAGGCGCGTTGGTTCACACTTGTAATCCCAGCACTTTGGGAGGCTGCCTGCCTGAGCTCAGGAGTTCGAGACCAGCCTTGGCAACATGGCAAAATCCCATCTTTACTAAAAATACAAAAAACTTAGCCGGGTGTGGTGACACATGCCTGTAGTACCAGCTACTTGGGAGGTTGAGGCAGGAGAATCACTTGCACCTGGGAGATGAAGGTTGCAGTGAGCCAATAATGCACCACTTCACTCCAGCCTGGGAAACAGAGCAAGACTCTGTCTCAAAAACAAACAAACAAACAAACAAACAAAAAACAGGCCGGGCACAGTGGCTCAGGTCTGTAATCCCAGCACTTTGGGAGGCCGAGGCGGGCAGATCACCTGAGGTCAGGAGTTTGAGACCAGCCTGGCCAACATGGTGAACACCCCCGTCTCTACTAAAAATACAAAAATTAGCCGGGCATGGTGGCAGGCGCCTGTAATCTCAGCTACTTGGGAGGCTGAGGCAGGAGAATCGCTTGTACCCGGGAGGCAGAGGTTGCAGTGAGCTGAGATCACGCCATTGCACTCCAGCCTGGGGGACAAGAGTGAGATTTCGTCTCAAAAAAAAAAAAAAAAGAAAAAATCAAAAACCCACCACTTAACTATATGTCTTAGTCATCTTAGTCAAGAATATAGAAGTCAAGTGATATGATACGGAATTTCCTTTAGGTCACAAAGAGAAAAAGAAAAATTTTAAAGAGCTAAGACAAATGCAGCAAAATCTTAATATTTAATAATATTCTAAACATGGGTGATGATATATCAGTATTCATTACACTATTCTCTCCACTTTTGAGTATGTTTGAAAATTTAGTAAAACAAATTTTAACACACTGCAGTCTAACAAGATAAAATATCACACAGAACAGGAAAAACTGGCATGGTGTGGTGGCTCACACTTGTAATCCCAGTGCTTTGGGTGGCTGAGACAGGAGAGTTGCTTGAGGCCAGGAGTTCGAGACCAACATGGGGAATGTAGCAAGACTCCATCCCTACAAAAAACTTTTTAAAAATTTGCCAGGCATGGTGGTGCACACCTGTAGTCCCAGCTACTCGGGAGGCTGAGGCAGAAGGAATCACTTGAGCCCAAGAGTTTGAGAATGCAGTGAGCTATGATCACACCACTGTACTCCAGCATGGGCAACAAAGACCCTATCTCAAAAAACAAAACAAAACAAAACAAGAAAAACTGCTGGCTGATGCAGTGGCTCATGCCTGTAATCCCAGTATTTTGGGAGACCCAGGTAGGTGGATCATCTGAGGTCAGGAGTTAGAGACCAGCCTGGCCAACATGGTGAAACCCCATCTCTACTAAAAATACAAAAACTAGCCAGGCATGTGGCACGCGCCTGGGGAGGCTGAAGCAGGAGGATCACTTGAGCCCAGGAGGTGGAGGTTGCAGTGAGCTGAGATCACACCACTGCACTCCAGCCTGGGTGACACAGCAATACCCTACCTGGAAAAAGAAAAGAAAAACTGCTGTCCCCCCTACCCCAATCCCAAATCCAAACAGCCTCTCTCATCTCACAGCAGGGGGGGAAAATCACCCAAAAAAGCTAAGTGATCATTTGAAAACCCAAACTCTTAGAAGTCTAAGATTGTTACAGTCAACTAATGAAGTGCCATCATAAAAGATACTCTAATATTGTTTAAGTAGAACCACATATTGGTTGTCTTGGTATGTCTAGCCCCTGGCATACAAAATATTTAGTAACACTGATATGGTACCTGTGATGTGAAAATGTACTATGATTACAGCTTTATAAATACTATATATGTACCTATATACAGAAAAAAATACAACAAAATCATAAAAGCAATTATCTTTGAAAGAGGAGTTACAGCAATTTTATTTACTTCTTTATTACTTTGCTATATATTCTAAATTTTCTTCAATGAATATATACTACTTTTTAAAAAAAATTCAATGGTCTTTCTTATAAATTATCTTTGGCAGCATGTATTTTTATATATAGATATAAAATGTATGGGAAATTAACAGATACATTAAATTAAAGCAAAATATACAAACAAAAAATCAGAATACAAAGATAAAAAGATTGGGAAGGGAGGGAGGGAAAAAGGAGGAAGGGTGGGTAGGTATAGAGAAATATACCAAATAATGGTAAGAAGTGGGGTCTTGACAATTTCTACACTTTTTAAAAATTCTTTAATTAAAAAAATCTTTTTTTTTTTTTTTTTTTTTAGAGACGAAGTCTCCCTATGTTGCCCAGGCTGGTCTCGAATTCCTGGGATCAAGCGATCCTCCTGCCCCAGCCTCCCAAGGTGCTTGGATTACAGGTGTGAGCCACCACGCCTGGTCACTTTCTACACTTTAATATTTGTTTTTTTTTTTTTCATTTTCAATGTCATTTTTATTAATTTATAATGCCCATTCACCATTATATTCAAAGTCTATTTGAAGAAATAAACCAGAACGAATGAAATACTCTAGCTCACGTGATACTCAATACTAAATTACCTTTCAAATCACATTCAAGAAGCTGATGATATAAGCTTTGGCAATTTCCAAGAAATACTGGTCAAACCATAATTAAATCTCAACATACCAGTTAGTACCTATTGAGCATCTCCTTTTACAACCTAAGCATTGTATTAGGTGCTTAAGTACAAGCAGCTTGACTTTTAATACATTTAAAAATACATATTTAAGACTTAAAATCTTATTTATGGAATTCAGTTATATTTTGAGGTTTCCAGTGCTGAGAAATCTGAGGTTTGTGTTGTCTTTCAGTCCCCAAAGCTCAGTTCTGAGTTCTCAGACTTTGGTGGAACTTCATGTATTGCCAGGTTGGCCCATAATACCTGTGGGACAACTTCAGCCCCTGTGCACATGGCCAGGAGGCTGGCTTCAAACATTTTTAGGTAGGTGGACCAGGACATGCCCCTGGTCATGGCCAGGTGGGGGCGTAGTGCTACACAGCGGGAAGAAGTCAATATTGATTTGTTTTTAAACAAACATGTACTACTTTCATAAGCAGAAAAAATTTCTATTCTTGGGGGAAAAGATTATGCCAGATCCTGTAGGATTAAATGCTGATGCATCTGCTAAACCTTCACATTATATCAGAACATATTTACTATAGAAAGAATGAAAATGGGACATTTGTGTGTCACCTATATGAACATTCCAAAAATATTTTACAACAAGTAAGTATTTTATAAATTTTATGAACTGGCCGGGCGCGGTGGCTCACGCCTGTAATCCCAGCACTTTGGGAGGCCGAGGTGGGCGGATCATGAGGTCAGGAGATCAAGACCATCTTGGCCAACACAGTGAAACCCCATCTCTACTAAAAATACAAAAAATTAGCCAGGCGTGGTGGCAGGCGCCTGTAGTCCCAGCTACTTGGGAGGTTGAGGCAGGAGAATGGCATGAACCTGGGAGGCGGAGCTTGCAGTGAGCCGAGATCGCGCCACTGCACTCCAGCCTGGGCGACAGAGCGAGACTCTGTCTCAAAAAATAATAAAATAAAATAAAATAAAAAAATTTTATGAACTGAAATTTAGTTCAAGTTTTGGGAAAATAACACACTTTGCTAGATATTATAAAAATGATACAATATGTATTCATTTCAGGCTCATCAGAATATATCTGTTATCACTTGACAAGAATGAAAATGCACCATTTTGTAGTGCTTTAAAATCAGAAAGATCCAGAGTACTAAAAATGACTTCTTCCTTGAAGCTTACTCACCAACTTCCTCCCAGTTACTCACTGCTTCTGCCACAAGCACAAACTAGGACCCAGCCAGAACTCCTTGAAATATACACTTGTAACGACTACGGCATCTATCAAAATGGTTCAGTGCCTGGCTACAGGTTCTGCAGATGGACTAAGAATTTCAAAAGTCTTGTTTGTTTCAAATGAAGCCAATGTGAATTCTGCCCAGAGTTCATTCCAGATATGCAGTCTACGAATACAGACAGATCAGCAGAGATGTATTCTAAAATAGGAATTCTATCTCTGTCAATATAACAAATTGATTTCCAATCAAAACAGATTTACATATCACATTTATGTCAATAAGTTGTTTTGTTTGTTTTATTGCAACCTGGATTTTTTTTTTGAAAGATTTATTTATGGTTTACTTTAAGCATAAAAAAATTGCCAATACAACTTTCCCAAAAGGCATAAACAAAAATTCATAAAACTTGCATCACTTGAGATACTTTAGATATGAATTCACAACTTCATATATATATATATATTTGGGTATATTGAGGGGGTTCTAATTTAAGAAATGCATAATTGGCTATAGACAGACAGTTGTCAGAACTTGGCAATGGGTACATGCAGGTTCATTATACTATGTCTACTTGTAGCTGTTCAAAACGTATCATAATACAAGGCTGGGTGAGGTGGCTCATGCCTGTAATCCCAGCATTTTGGGAGGCTAAGGCAGGAGGATTGCCTGAGGTCAGGAGTTCCAGACCAGTCTGGGCAACATAGCAAGACCCTGTCTCTAAAAAGAAAAAAAAAATTTTTACAAAATAAAAACAAAATGTATCATCAGACGAAATTAAATAAGAGGCAATTCATTAAAATGACAACTTTTCCCAGCTTGACATTTAACAAAAAGTCTAAGTCCTCTTAATTCATATTTAATGATCAAATATCAAATACTAATTCTTTTTTTTTTTTTTTTTTTGAGACAGAGTCACGCTCTGTCGCCCAGGCTAGAGTGCAGTGGTGCGATCTTGGCTCACTGCAAGCTCCGCCTCCTGGGTTCACGCCATTCTCCTGCCTCAGCCTCCTGAGTAGTTGGGACTACAGGCGCTCGCCACCACGCCTGGCTACTTTTTTTGTATTTTTTTAGTAAAGACGGGGTTTCACCATGTTAACCAGGATGGTCTCAATCTCCTGACCTCATAATCCACCCGCCTCGGCCTCCCAAAGTGCTGGGATTACAGGCGTGAGCCACCGCGCCTGGCCATCAAATACCAATTCTTAAATGGTAAGGACCCACTATTCAGAACCTATATCCTTATCACCAACATGCAAATATTTATTGAATACTTAGTATGTCATGCATAAAGAGAAAGTTAGATAAATTTGATACAGCTACCCTCATAGAACTTACAGTGTAGTAGATGGCATGACATGTACATGAGTAACTGAACAGTGTTAAACTGCTATTTTAAAAAAAGACAGCTGAGTGCTGTGGCTCATGCCTGTAATCCCAGCACTTTGGGGGGCCGAGGCGAGTTGATTGCTTGAGGTCAAAAGTTCGAGACCAGCCTGGCCAACATGGTAAAACCCCGTCTCTACCAAAAATACAAAAAAAAATTAGCCGGCATGGTGGCGCAGGCCTGTAATCCCAGCTACTAGGGAGGCTGAGACAGGAGAATTGCTTGAATCCAGCAGGCAGAAGCTGCAGCGAGCCGAGATCACACCACTACACTTCAGCCTGAGTGACAGAGCGAGATGCTGTCTTAAAAAAAGAAAAAAAGATACAGGTAAAGTGTTATGGTAGTCTAAGAGAGAACTCAAACTCTGACTCAGAAGCCTCACTTGCATGTGGACCACTGATATGAAATAATATAAATAGGTATAATAAACAGGAACTTCAGTTTTAATCGTCCCAAACACCAAAACTTCCTATTAAACAGGTCCAATAAACTCACTCTCTATAAGAGCTAGACATAAATCTACTTGGTGGCCTATAATCTTATTAGCCCTTACTTGTCCCATCTGATATTAATTAACCCCATCTAATATGGATTAGTTAACAATGCAGTGGCTGCTTTGACAGGAACAGTTGGAAAGAGTTGGGGATTGCAACATACTCAATTATACAAAAATGCATTCAGCATCTACCTTGATTAAGGCACTGTGCAACAGAATTTGCAGGAGGGCACAAGGATGATTATAAATTTACAACCCTTGAAGAGCTTATAGCTGGGCGTGGTGGCTTGCGCCTGTAAATCCCAGCACTTTGGGAGGCTAAGGCAGGTGGATCACCTGAGACCAGAAGTTCGAGACCAGGCTGGCCAACATGGCGAAACTCTGTCTCTACAAAAAATACAAAAATTAGCTGGGTGTGGTGGCACGTGTCTATAGTCCCAGTTACTTGGGAGGCTGAGGCAGGAGAATCGCTTAAACCTGGGAGGTGGAGGTTGCAGTGAGCCGAGATTGTGCCACTGCACTCCACTCCAGCCTAGGGGACAGAGCGAGACTCCATCTCAAAAAAAAAAAAAAAAAAAAAAAAAAAAAGAGCTTATAATCTAGTGGTAAAGGCATATATACATAGAACTAACTGTATAGCATAATAAAGCTCATCATCTGTACCAAAATCTAATTCGACAAGCCCACAAACTTGTGATTTACCAAACACAGTTATATATACACAAAAAGTAAACCTAGAACCCAAAGTTACCCAGCACCAATGATTCTCTCCATAAGCAATATCAAGTTTAAAGCAGTGATTACATTCTACTGCCTAGATTGTAAACTGAGTAAAGGAGACCAGCACCTCTCTGCCACTGAACTAGCACAGCCTTCTAAACCAACAAGGCAACAGCAGTGCCCAACTTTCTGTATGAATATAAGTCACATCTCTTTTTTATTTGTGACTTGGTGTCGCATGTGGTCATTATCAACACTTTCTGAAAGAACTATTACCTGTTCAGGCTGCCATAACAAAATACCATAGACTGAGTGACTTAACAGAAACTTATTTCTCACAGTTTTGGAGGCTGGGAAGTCCAAAATTAAGGTACCTGCAAGGTAAGTTTCAATCTGAGGCCTCTTCTTTGGCTTGTAGGTCTTCCAACTGTGTGCTCACACCACCTCTTCTAGTAAGCTCTCTGGTGCCTCTTCTTCTTTTTTTTTTTTTTTTTTTGAGACAGAGTCTCGCTGTCACCCAGGCTGGAGTGCAGTAGCACAATCTAGGCTCATTGCAACCTCCACCTCCCAGGTTCAAGTGATTCTCGTGCCTCACCCTCCTGAGTACCTTGGATTACAGAAGCCCGCTACCACACCCAGCTAATTTTTATATTTTTAGTAGAGACAGGGTTTCACTATGTTGGCCAGGCTGGTCTCAAACTCATGACCTCGTGATTCACCCACCTTGGCCTCCCAAAGTGCTGGGATTACAGGTGTGAGCCACCACGCCCGGTCTGGTGTCTTTTCTTATAAGGGCATTAACCCAATCAGACCTGGGCCTGACCCTCCTGACTTCTAACTGTAATTACCTTCCAAAGGCCCCATCTCCAAATACCATCACACTGGGGGATTAGGACTTCAAAAAAGGTATAGGGGGTGGGGGAGGACATAAATGCTCAGTCCATAACAAGCACCCAACATAAAAACGGCTAGAACAGATCACAAAAAAAGGTCCTGTATGGCTTTGGGGAAGGGCTCAACCCCAAAATATTTGAGAGCTCTGGAGGGGCCTAGAAGTGGTAAGCGAATGAAAATGTGGTTACTCTCCAGATCTGCCTTTCTCAATTATGGCCATTTCTGGCTGAACTAGAAATCAAAGGACAGGTTATTAATTACTAGCTCTAAGTTGCTTACCATTTGCCGAGACAGTTCAGAAATCTGACTGCATCTCCTCAGAGATCTGGAACACAGTTCTCAAATTCTAACTTACTTGTGATATACTTGTGAATGATAAAAATCGCTACAGGTACTTTTATTAATATGAAAGAGTATTGAGAAATTACTTTTCATTCTAACTTTTGTCTAGAATGAAAATCAATAGTTTTGCTATAATCAATTACTGAAATAATTTTACTTTCCAGTAAAACTAGCATTACAAATTTTTTTTAATTTTTAAAACTTCGTAATTTTTTGCCAGACTGACCCATGTAAGCATACAAATTCTTAATAATTATGCATGTCACATCTGTAATAATGGCCTTCACGTAAACATTTTTGTGGTTTACACATAAAATTTCTAATTACAAAGCTATATTATCTAAAATTACAGTAAGCAAAAAAATTAATCCAAGCTAAGACAATACTTGCAGTATCAATTCATCATCTGTGACAAGGATTGCTTACGTCTCTTTGTGGTTAAAAAGAAAAAAAAAAAAAAGACATGTTGGCCGGATGTGGTGGCTCACACCTGTAACCCAACACTTTGGGAGGCTGAGGTGGGCAGATCACCCCTGGCCTGCCCAACATGGCGAAACCCTGTCTTTACTAAAAATACAAAAATTAGCTGGGCGTGGTGGTGGGCGCCTTTAATTCCAGCTACTCAGGACGCTGAGGCAGGAGAACTGCTAGAACCCGGGAGGCAGAGATTGCAGTGAGCTGAGATTGCACCACTGCACTACAGTCTGCAACAAAAGTGAAACTCCACCTCCAAAAAAAAAAAAAAAGACAATGTTCGTGGGTCCAAACAAAAGTTAATGGAAGTGAGTCTAAAAACGAGCTATGTGGGCTGGGCGCGGTGGCTCACATCTGTAATCCCAGCACTTTGGGAGGCCAAAGCAGGCAGATGACGAGGTCAGGAGATGGAGACCATCCTGGCCAATACGGTGAAACCCCGTCTCTACAAAAATTAGCTGGGCGTGGTGGCACATGCCTGTAATTCCGACTACTCGGGAGGCTGAGGCAGGAGAATCACTTGAACCAGGGAGTCGGTGACTGGAGTGAGCCAACTGTACTCCTGCCTGGCGACAGAGCGAGACTCCGTTTCAAAAAAAAAAAAAAAGATAAAAATGAGCTATGTGAATTAAAAGAGGTACAACAATAGATAAACCACATTTTATTTTATTCCTAGTAATCAATAACATTTCCAAACTTGTGGAATGGGCAGAAATTGCTAGTTGGCATATTTTTACCTTTTATATTCAGATACATTAAAATTCTAAAAAAAAAAAACCCCTCAAAGCAGATGATCTGCCATCTCCTTGGATAATTTGTGTTAACTCAGGATAACAAAAAACCAAAATTATGAGTTGCTGATGCAATATGCCTAAATGTAAAAACAATTTAAGCTAATAGTAGATTCATCTTCCAATTTCATATCAGTCTTACAAATAAACTACCTATATAACTTGCTTGCCTTCCCTTCTGAGGGATAAAGCTGTTATAAGAATGCGGTGGCTCAAGCCTGTAATCCCAGCACTTTGGGAGGCCGAGACGGGCGGATCACGAGGTCAGGCGATCGAGACCAGCCTGGCTAACACGGTGAAACCCCGTCTCTACTAAAAAAACACAAAAAACTAGCCGGGCGCGGTGGCGGGCGCCTGTGGTCCCAGCTACTCGTGGAGGCTGAGGCAGGAGAATGGCCAGTGCAACCCAAGCTGGAGGCGGAGCTTGCAGTGAGCCCCCGTCTAAAAAAAAAAAAAAAAAAAGAATTAAAATCAGCATTATTGACTACTCAATCAAGAGAGGGAAAAATTATTACCCATTCTAGGGACATGGGCTCATAACTACTATATGTATAAGGACATGAATTTACTCAATATTATAATTTTTCCTTTTATTAGTGTGTACAGTAGAAGAATAGACATGCTCACTCTGGACAAAAAAAAAATTATACTTATCAGTTATCAGAAGCACAATGCTGAAGACAGTAGTCCCCTAACAATCTGAAGTATGTTATTGAATCAGAAGTAAATTATCTCAGTAGTAGTGAATTATTGTAAATGTTAGTAATTTGGCAGCCACTGGGCAGCAAAATAAGAATTGAGGCTCAATATTGATATTACTGGTGGTGATGGACACATAAATTTTATCAAATCTACACAATATAAAATTACAGAAAGGTAGAAGAATATACTAGTACATCTTCAACATATCTTCACTACAGGGGAGTAAAATGACATGGACTAGTTACTATCTAATGAACTGCAGAAAACTAAAACAAAACTCCAAAGCACCTCTTCTCTGCTGATCTGGTTGGTCCTTTTCCTACCTTTTGCAATACCCAGATATAAACATTGGATAGAAAACAAAGTAGACCTGTAGTATGCAGGTCACAGTGCTAAATTCACAGAAAGAAACCTCTGAACTGAACTGCTCTATTTCTTGGTGGTCACAAAGAATAATTCTGGTTTACACCTACAGACTGATGCCAATCTACACCCTATTGATAACAGTGTGGCCAAGGACAAAAAAAAAAGTGCTCCGTTTTACCAATTCTGTAAAAAATTATTGGCAGGGTAAGCTTGGCTAGGGCGGAATTACATTTCTAGGACTACCATCCCTGAAATTTAGAAGATATTATATCCACATAAAGTATATTTTACATTAATTTGCAAAAATCTAGAAGCTTTTTCTTAGCTCAAGTGTGTCCAAGTTTACCCTGGCAGTTTAAAATGATAGTTACAAGCAGCATGGGTTGTATCAGACACATTTGAGGGCCAATTTCATGTAAGTGATATTGGGCAAGTTACTTCATCTATCTGTGCCTCCAAGGTCATACTAGTGTTTATTTACCTAAAGGGTACCTGTTATGTAACTTTAGGGTGTTTACATTAGATAATGCCTGCAAAATATTCACTTCAACGCCTAAAACATAGTTAAGTATTCAATAAATATCTACTATTGTCATCACTAACTTAAAAGTTTAGAGATTGTAAGAGCAGAATCTGGGGTGAGACAAACTTAGGTTCAAATCCTAGTATTGTTAGGTAATCTTGGGCAAGTTACTTAACCTCTCTGATTTGCATAATTAAAAAAATTAGTTAATATACATAATAGGGCTTAGAAGAGTATCTAGCACATAACACCATTTAAGCATTTGTTATTGCTAACATGCAAACAATTTAAGGGAAGGAAATTTTTTAAAAAGGAAGAGGGATTTGCAAACTAAAAACAATGAGTATCTTATGTTCAAAGAAAACTAAGAAACAGCCAGCTCTAGCAATAATTAAATTCACTGTATACTGGGGCAGGCATCACACCCCAAAGCTAAAAGCATCTACCTAGGCCAGGCATGGTGGCTCACGCCTGTAATCCCAGCACTTTGGGAAGCAGAGGCAGGCAGATAGCTTGAAATCAGGAGTTTGAGACCAGCCTGGACAACATGGCAAAACACCATCTCTACAAAAAATACAAATATTAGGCCGGGCGCGGTGGCTCACACATGTAATCCCAGCACTTTGGGAGGCCGAGGCAGGTGGATCACCTGAGATTAGGAGTTCGAGACTAGCCTGGCCAACATGGTGAACCTCGTCTCTATTAAAAATACAAAAAATTAGCCAGTCATGGTGGCGGGCACCTGTAATCCCAGCTACTCAGGAGGATGAGGCAGGAGAATCGCTTGAACCCGGGAGGCAGAGGTTGCAGTGAGCCGAGATCAAGCCACTGCACTCCAGCCTGGGCAACAAGAGCGAAACTCCATCTCAAAAAAATAAAAATAAAAATAAATAAATAAATAAAATAAAATACAAATATTAACCAGGGATGGTGGTGCACACCTGTAGTCCCAGCTTCTCGGGAGGCTGAAGTGGGAGAATCCCCTGAGCCTGGGGAGAATCACCTGAGCCCGGGAAGTCGAGGCTACAGTGAGCAGTGATTGCGCCACTGCACTCCATCCTGGGTGACAGAGTGAGACCCTGTCTCAAAAAAAAGGAAATTGGCAGAATTAAGTAAGTTGATGTTTAGAGACGAAAAATCAACATTTTTTCCTCAGCAACTGAATAAAAACAACAGCCACTACCATTTTTTTGAGTACCTATTATTAGCCTAGTTTTTAACTGGTATTACTCCAGAGAGAGCTAGGTTCGAGTCAGGCTCCTTCTCTTAATAACTATATGACCTACAGTATGTCTGTTAGCCTGAGGCTTCAAAGGTTCCTCATCTGTAAAATGGTAATAATCATACCATTGCTACAGGACTGTTTTGAAGACTAATTAGGACTACGTATGTAAACATGATGATGGCTATTATTACTATTCCCAGCCAGGGACCATGCAAGGGTTGTTTATTCACATAGACTGTCTTATAATCCTCTCAATAACTCCAGGAGGTAACCAGCACCTCAGATATACATCAAATGACTTAAGCCCAGAGAGGTGAAGTAAGTTGCCCACAGCCACACAACTAGTAAATAGCCCAAACAAGCTGGATTCCCAGTCAGACTCCGTTAATAGCACTGCTCTTTACCTTAAGTCATTACAATGCCTAATATGAAATAGAATCGCTTCTTAGGGCTCAAGTGGTTAATTATTTAATGTATTCATTCAACATACCATCATCGAGGACCTCTTACAAGCCAAGTACTAGAGTTACAGCGGTGATTCCTGCCCTTAAAAAGTTTTAGTAGGAGAAACAATCAACAGGTAACCAGGTCATTGCCAAAACAACAAAAATCATCGTAATAAAGCAGGTTAAAGCATTTAACTGGCAGGGGTTTTGACTACTTTAGCAAGCATGATCAGAACGGTTGGGGAGGGAGGCCAGCAGCTTGGCCGGTTCAACAAACAAGAATAAACCAGTGAGGGTGGAGCCAAGATACCAGAGGCTGATTACGGTTAAGAATGTTCTTGAAGGTAAGGACCAGATTCTCATTTTCTATATCCTGAGGCAATGGTCAGTCTGGAATCCGGATTCTAGTACACGTGAATTTCGGCTTGAAATGACCTAATGCCTTTACCCTAGTTCCTTCGTGTGTCACATACGCATGGTTACCGCTACCAGAGCTGTAGTGGGGCTTCAATGAGGCCATGCGCATCTCTATAAAAATGAACTAGTGTGTGCAAAACTAAAGGCAAAGCCCGGTCCCCACACGCCCTCCCAGGTGGTCGCTTTCCGTGCCGAGGCCCCTCCAGAGGCGCCCCCGAGAACCTCACCATCGCACCCCAAACTTCCAGGGAAGGGCCTCTCCCGAGAAAGCCCCCACGCCCCCACCCCGCGCCATCATTCCCGAATGTGCCCTCGGCCCCTCCCCGCAGCACGCTCGCAGGCGGCACATGTCAACCAAAACGCCATTTCCACCTTCTCTTCCCACACGCAGCCCTCTTTTCCCAGGGCTCCCCCGAGGAGGGACCCACCCCAAACCCCGCCATTCCGTCCTCCCTACCGCCCTCGCGTGACGTGAAGCCGAACCCGGGAAACTGTGGCCGCCCCCGCCTCCGTGGTTCCCTGGGCCCGGCCGCCCGAGCCCGCACTGCGGACCCCACGCCTCAGGGCCCGGCCGCCACCTGCCGCGTGGGCCTGAACCGGCCAGGGCCGGCGGGCCGAGCTGCTCACCACGACGCCAGGGCTGCGGGTCGCCATAACGGAGCCGGCCGGCGCGCGGGCTGACTGCTCAGGAGGAGGAAGCCGGTGGCAGAGGAGGTGCAGGCGCAGCTAGAGGCGGCGCCGCGCGGGAAAGCCTAGAGGTTCGCCCGAGGGCTCGTCGCAGCCGCTTGAAGCTGAGGAGAAGCAGGCCCCGCCCTCTCCCCGCCCAGCCCAGCCCCGCAGGCCCCGCCCCCGGCCCCGCCGGCCCCGCCCACGCGCCTACGCCAGCGCCTACCAGTTTGTAGGCTCCCTAGGTAGCCGTGGGAATTTTCTCCCAGAAGAAGCGGAGGCTCCCCCAGCGAAGCCCCTTTCCCTCCCCACTCAGTCTCCTATTCAGAAGGCTCCCAGATTCCCAAACCTACCGCCGTCCGCGTTGCTTCATGGCGGCCATAAACCGGGCGCAGGCTTTTCGGGTTCCAGTCACCGCGTGACTCCTTGGACCAGACATCCCATTCCCAAGACCTTGCACTACCTGTGGCTTCCATTTTCCTGACTCTTGGCCCAGTGCTTCCCCAAACTCTTAACTGGTTGTAACAGTTGAGACCTAGAGCCCTAGTCACCCATATCAGGGTACACATCTGAGAGGACACTTAACTGCTCTGTAGCTTTGTACAAATCAGACTCTGAGCCTCTATTTTTGCCTCACTAAAATGAGTATATTGGCCGGGCACGGTGGCTCACGCCTGTAATCCCAGCACCTTGGGAGGCCAAGGCAGGTGGATCACCTGAGGTCAGGTGTACGAGACCAGCCTGGCCAACATGGCGAAACCCCATCTCTACTAAAAATACAAAAATTAGCTGGGCGAGGAGGCGGGCGCCTGTAATCCCAGCTACTCGGGCGGCTGAGGCAGGAGAATCACTTGAACCCGGTAGGCGGAGGTCGCAGTGAGCCGAGATCGCACCACTGCACTTCAGCCTCCGCGACAGAATGAGACTCCGTCTCAAAAATAAACAAAAATAAAAATAAATTTAAAATAAATAAAAATTAAAAATAAAATGAGCATATTAACAATACATAAACAGGATCATTTTGAGTATTAGAGGAATATAGGTATGCGTGTGTGTATGTATATGTATGCACTTAGGACAGTACACAGTCAGCAAATTGGAACTACTGCTACTACTACTGATCTTTATTTTTGCCTACACAATTTCCTATATTGAATCTGAAAACAAAAATATGTTCCCCTGCTAATTAATTCTCAGATAGGTCAGGTAAGCAAGCAACAGTTGCTCCAGCAACACCATTTCTTATATACTCAACCCTATAGCTCCAGCATCCACCACAGTGCCCAGCACATAGTCAGTCGCCTCCCTCTTATTAAGGACGCTGAGGGGGATGTGATGGCAGGAGATTTGTAAAACTAGGCAAGTCATCGAGCTTCTCTGGACCTCAGTCTCTTCATCTAAAAAATGAGAATAATAAGCCTTGGTAACATGGTGAGACTCAGTCTCTACAAAAATGAAAAATTAGCTGGGCCTGGTGGCCATGTGCCTGTAGCCCCAGCTACTCAGGAGGCTGAGGTGGGAGGATGGCTTGAGCCCAGAAGGTCGAGGCTGCAGTGAGCCAAGATCGTGCCACTGCACTCCAGCCTGGGCAACAGAGAAATACCCTGTCTCAAAAAAAAAAAAAAAAAAAAAGAGAGAGAGAGAATAATAACTACTGCCATGAAGAGTTTTACAAGAATTGTAAAAATCATTTATGTAAAGTACCTCATATGGTTTTTGCCACATAATAGGTGCTCAAGAAGCAGTAGCTGTTACAATTTTAGCATGTATGAATTTGTGAAGTCCATACTTCCCTACTTTCCCTGCCTTCCCTCTTTATCCTGGAGAGGCAGGAGGCTATAATGGAAAAGGTGCATATGGGCTTTGGACTGAGTTCAAATCCTGGGTTCCCCACTAACTATTATAGCATTATGACTCTGGGCAAGATCCTTGGTCGCTGCGTGCTTGGTTTCTTATATGTCAAATGAGGTTAATATCTTTGTCACAGAGTGTGGTGAAGATTGAACAAAATAATATATGCAAAAGTGCCTAGCATAGAGCTTGGCTCAATACATGATGATACCAATGTTATGTGTTCCACAGTAATTTTGCCTTAAACAGTTCTTCACTTTCTTCTAGCCTCTAAGACTTTTTTTTTTTTTTTTTGAGATGGAGTCTTGCTCTGCTGCCCAGGCTGGAGTACGGTTGCATGGTCTCAGCTCACTGCAACCTCCACCTCCCGGGTTCAAGCAATTCTCCTGCCGCAGCTTCCCAAGTAGCTGGGACTACAAGTGTGTGCCACCAGACCTGGCTAACGTTTGTATTTTTAGTAGAAAATGGGGTTTCACCATGTTGGCCAGGCTGGTCTCGAACTCCTGACCTCAGGTGATTCTCCTATCTTGGCTTCCCAAATTGGTGGGATTACAGATGTGAGCCACCACGCCCAGCCTGCCTCTAAGACTTCTTATCCATTCCCCTGTTGATGGACATTTGGGCAGTTTCCAGGTTTGGGCTATTAGAAATAATGCTACTATGAACATTTTGTACATATCTTCTGGTGAATATATCAATGCATTTCTATTTGGCATAGAACTTGAAATTCATATTAGAACATTTTCCTTACCCTTTTAACAAACATTGTGTTCTACCAAGAAGTTAATTCAGAGAACTTCCAGTTATATATTCGGCCCCTGACACACGTGGACTCAGCTACTCAAATTTGTTTCTAAATTAGGTACCCAACAATTCAGAATCCTTCCAGCTTGCCTCTGGCTTGCAGTTCCTTTCTCCAAATCCTCCAGTACCAGATATTCCTGTATTTTAACAGTGGATTTGAAACAAATAATGATAGCCAGATGATTGTAAAGACAAAGAAACAGTACTGTTCTTTCAATCTTGTCGTTCCATGTGACAATTTGGACTTTTTATTTGTATTTAAAATGGAAAACAGCAAACACTGCAATCTGCAAGATGTAAGACTTTTTCTTGGTAAGTGAAAATCTGGTTCACATATGAAATAGTTTACTGAATTTGGACACTATATTTAAAATGGAAATGTATTCTTTTAAAATATTGTTTTCCCACTACAGACAAAAAGCAAGAAAACAATTATTCCTAATTATTATATGATTATTACTAAAACAATTTTGTCATAGAGGTGAAAAATGTTAAAAAATTATCTACTCTGGACGTCTTATATGCTAGGTGTGTCACTGTTCTTTACTGGAATATCTGCATGCAGGAAGAAATAAGGAAAGCATGAGTGTAACCTAAGATTCCTCTTCCCGATGCCTTTCCAGAAACAATTTTTTTTTTTTTTTTTTCTGAGATGGAGTCTAGCTCTGTCACACAGGCTGGAGTCCAGTGGTGTGATCTCAGCTCACTGCAACCTCTGCCTTCCAGGTTCAAGCAATTCTCCTTTCTCAGCCTCCCGAGTAGCTGGGACTACAGTTGCATGCCACCACGCCCGGCTAATTTTTGTATCTTTAGTAGAGACAGGGTTTCACCATATTGGTCAGGCTAGTCTCGAACTCCTGACTTCAGGTGATCCGCCTGCCTTGGCCTCCCAAAGTGCTGGAATTACAGGCATGAACCACTGCACCTGGCCAGAAACAATTTTGTAATCGACTTGCTTGAACACAATTATGAATTATTTGTGTGCCACAACCAAGTCCAACTATATTTCTTCTCTAGAAATTTATTTATTAAGATGTCTGTTTTTAACCATGGTGCTGTTCTCCTCCAAAATTTGTATTTCTATGAAAAAAAATCATCACAGAAATATTTATACTAAATGTTTAATTTTTTAATGAGTTGATAATGGTTTTCTCAATAATGTCAGATGTTTCACTTTCATCAGAATAGCTTTCCATAAGCTTTGCTTTTTTTTTTTTTCTTTTTTTGATACGGAGTCTCACTCTGTCACCCAGGTTGGAGTGCAGTGGTGTGATCTCGGCTCACTGCAAGCTCTGCCTCCCGGGTTCACGCCATTCTCCTGCCTCAGCCTCCTGAGTAGCTGGGACTACAGGCGCCTACCACCACGCCTGGCTAATTTTTTTTTTGTATTTAGTAGAGATGTGGTTTCATCAGGTTAGCCAGAATGGTCTTGATCTCCTGACCTCAGGTGATCTGCCTGCCTCAGCCTCCCAAAGTGCTGGGATTACAGACATGAGCCACCGTGCCTGGCCTCCATAAACTTTACTTTTATTCCATAAATGGGGTGTAAAATTGAACCATAATTGGAATTAACTAACATGATGGTTAATTTTTTTCTTTTCTTTTTTTTTTTTGAGACAAAGTCTCACCCTGTCACCCAGGCTGGAGTGCAATGGCGCGATCTTGGTTCACTGCCACCTCCACCTCCCGAGTCCAAGCAATTCTCCTGCCTCAGCCTCCTGAGTAGCTGGAATTACAGGTGCGTGCCACCACGTCGGGCTAATTTTTGTATTTTCAGTAGAGATGGGGTTTCACCGTGTTGGCCAGGCTGGTCTTGAACTCCTGACCTCGTGATCTGCCTGCCTCGTTCTCCCAAAGTGATGGGATTATAGGCGTGAGACACCACGCCTGGCCGTGATGGTTAATTTTATGTGTCAACTTGGCCCATATATTTGGTCAAACATTCTTCTGGATGTTTCTGTGAAGGTGTTTTTTGTATGAGATTAATATTTAAATCGGTGGATTTTGAGTAAAGCATATTACCCTCCATAATGTGAGTGGGCCTCATCAGCTAAAGGTTTTAATAGAACAAATACTGACCTCCCCTGATCAAGAATGCTCCCCTGATCAAGAAGGCATTCTCCAGCACACTGCCTTTGGATTGGAACTGTAACTCCTCCCTGAGTCTTCAGACCGCAGGCCTACACCATCAGATTTTGGACTCAGCAAGCCTCCACAATTGCGTGAGCCAATTCCTTAAAATAAATGAATCTCTCCCAACCCCACATATAGACATACAGATAGATCAAGATAGATCTAGGTACATCCTGTTGCTTCTGTTTTTGTGGAGAACCCCGACTAATACAACTGATTTTCTATTGGAACCATCTAAAGATAGTGAAGTTCTGCTAATAGAGCTACTCATTACAAGTAGTGCTTCACTTTTCGTCATGTACAAGGCAACATAAAATGGAAAATGAGCCAATGAATTTTGATCTAAATAAGTCATTTGATCTAAACAAAAGTTCTTCACAGAACAGTATGTAAATACGTCTCTGCGGCTGTACCTCGTCAAATCATCTTTGGCCACAGTCTTAAGATAACTACAAACTGGCCTGGCGTGGTGGTTCACGCCTGTAATCCCAGCACTTTGGGAGGCCAAGGCGGGTGAATCATGAGGTCAGGAGTTTGAGACCAGCCTGGCCAACATGGTGAAACCCTGTCTCTACTAAAAATACAAAAAATTAGCTGGGCATGGTGGCGGGTACCTGTAATCCCAGGTACTTGGGAGGCTGGGGCAGGAGAATCGCTTGAATCTGGGAGGCAGAGGTTGCAGTGAGCTGGGATCGTGCCACTGCAGTCCAGCCTGGGTGACAGTAGGAGACTCTGTCTCAAAAAACAAAACAAACAAACAATAACAACAAAAAACAACGAACTACAAACCTTTGAGGTAGATGCTGATGCTTTCTCTGCAGATTTATGTCTTCTGATTTTCATGTGGTCAGTGACATCATTGTGCCCTGTGAGTGGTTGATAAATGCGGACAAATGATTTATGCATGTTATACATTTATCATCAACTTTCTTGAGAAACAGATTCAGTATTTACTTTTTCATTAATTACGCACTTTAGTTTTCGAACTTATATGCTGGAGAAATTGATTGCAAAATTTACAAAAGCATTACCAAACAATAAAATAGGCCAGGCACAGTGGCTCACACCTGTAATCCCAGCGTTGGGAGGCCAAGGCAGTAGGATCCCTTGAGGCCAGGAGTTTGAGACCAGCCTGGGCAACAATGTGAGACTCTGTTTCTAGAAAAAAAAAACCCAAAAACATTATTATAAACATGAGTTGGGCTGGGCGTGGTGGCTCACGCCTATAATCCCAGAACTTTGGGAGGCCAAGGTAGGCGGATCACCTGAGGTCAGGAGTTTGATTGAGACCAGCCTGGCCAACATGGTGAAACCCCGTCTCTACTAAAAATATGAAAATTAGCTGGGCGTGGTGGCGGGCACTTGTAATCCCAGCTACTCGGGAGGCTGAGACAGGAAAATAACTTAAACTCAGGAGGCAGAGGTTGCAGTGAGTTGAGATGATACCATTGCATTCCAGCCTGGGTGGAGAGTGAAATCCTATCTTAGAAAAATAATAATAATAAAAAATAAAAACATGAGTTGTAGATACACACTGTATAATGAATAACCATTATACCAAAAGTATTCAGACTACTCAATATATGTTCTAAGGCAGGACTCCTCTGCCTTTATTTCCTGAATATATTTTACAGACATGTAAATGTATAATTTCCTGCATCTACTGACCTACTAACTGGTGGCCTGGCAGCTTCCTGTATCTTGCAGGCTTTGGCATGGGGACAGCTGGCTGGTACACCACTTATTCAGCAAGGCGCACAATGGTGAATACTCCTCTTACTCCCACCTGGGAATAAAATGAGTTCGTTGTCCCTAACCCCTACTGCCTGATTGCACTTGCTTTGTTATCAGTGGACGCCCTACATGCTATCCTTGAGTGAGTTAGTTATATTGTATTTGGAAAAGATTAGAAAAAGGGAGAAGGGTTATCACTGGTTGTCTTTTAGGTTTAACCCGGTGTTAAAGTGAGAACTTGGTTCTCTGTATATGCATCTCACAAGCTAGTAGATGAGACCAAGGCAGAAGTTGGAATTAAAAAGTTGTGATCCTAGGCTAGGCAAGGTGGCTTACCCCTGTAATCCCAACACTTTGGGAGGCCGAGGTGAGAGGATCGCTTGAGGCCAGGAATTCCAGACCAGAGTGGGCAACATGGCGAGACCTTATCTCTACAAAACATTAAAAAATAGCCACGCATGGTGGTGCGTGCCTGTAGTCTTAGCTGCTTGGGAGGTTGAGGTGGGAGGATTGCTTGAGCCCAGGAATTCTAGGTTACAGTGATTGCACCACTGCACTCTAGCTTGGGAGACAGAGCAAGATGCTGTCTCTAAAAATAAAAATATGGTGGCCCAATAGACTCATCCTGGCTTATTTAAATGCAACTATTAATACTTAAACTTTGTTAGAAAGTGAAGTTTGGGACAAATGCTAAATTAGACAAAATGTTAGAATAACATGTAAACTGGGACTGTCTCAGGGAAACTAGACTGTATAGCCTCCTACAGTGGTATAAGGTACAGGGATGCTTTCCAGTGCTGTTCACCGCAGCCCTTAAACTGTAGTATCCTAATCTCTGACTGCAATTTGCTTCCTCTCCGGTTCCCTCTAGCCACCCTAATTGTGTTTCAGATTCAAGGAGATCTCCAATTCTATGGTCTCCCACCCTGTTCCTGGCTTCCTTTACTTACCAGTTCTGTTTGCATCCCACCTGAATCACTCTGCCCGACTCCTGGAAGCCGTTTGTAACCCTATGATTCAGCTCTGCCAAGATGGCTAAGCCATACCCTGGCTCAAAACACATCCCGTTTTCTCTATCCATATACTGGGCTGCTGAGTACTGCTGGAAAAAACCCCACAACTATGGAGACTGGTACAGATTCATGGGCTCAGATCTCAACTTGGCTCTAAACGCCCCTCCACGGTCCTGTATAAATCCTTGGTCACCTCCCTTTGTTATTCCCACCAGAAGTAGCTGTTCCTCTTGGAAAATAGGCTCCAAGGCCATCCTCCTGGCTGGGTGCTACAAAAAGGCAGGCAGTGTGGTTGGAGATAGGGTCTTGCTCTGGTTACTTATCAGGTTGAGGGTAGGGATGATAGTTTGCTTCTACTGTAGCTCTCGGGACATCCTGGGCTCATGGGATCCTGGAGATGAACTGGGCGACTTTGAGATAGGGCTCCATATGTTGCCTAGGGTTGGTCTGAGGCACTTGGCCTCAGGATCTTCCTCCTCCCTCCACCTTAGCCTCCTAATGGTTGGGATTTCACTAGGTGTGAACTGCTTGCTCTGGACCAAACTACTGATTTTCCCCCTCCTTCCCTCCTCCCCTCCTCCTCCTCCCTTCCTTCCTTCCTTTTCTTCCTTCCTTCTTCCTTCCTTTTCTTCCTCCTCCTCCTCCCTTTCTTTTCCTTTTCCTTCCCTTTCTCCTCCCTTTTTCTTTTCCTTCCCTCCTCCCCTTCCCCCACTCCACTTCCTTCTTTTTGGGTGATATTATGTCTGTTTTGCTGGCCAGGCTGAGTATAGGAATTAACGAGGTTTAATACAGCTTCCTTAAACTCTCTCTGGGCCGTGGTGCTCTCCCACCAGCTTCCTGAAAGAACGAGTAGGCATGTGCCACATGCCTGGAAGCAGCTTTGTGTACCAGAGGGGCCAGGCTAGGGCTCAGTGCCTAGGGATCCCAGCAGAGCACCTTTGGGAGGCTGCTGGAGAAACCCTGGCCTCTACTAAAAAGGCTGTGGGGGCCTGGCACAGGCGGATGGCTGGCCAAGGCACATGCCTGTAATCCCAGCTACTGAGGCTGAGGCAGGAGAATTCCTTTTGAAACCAGGAGAGGCAGAGTTGCAGGCCAAGATTGCACCATTGCACTCAGCCCGGGCAACAAGTGAGGGAAACTCCATCTCAAAAATTATAGAGACGGGGTTCTCACTGTGTTACCCAAGCTGGTCTTGAACTCCTGGCCTCAAGTGATCCTCCTGCCTCAGTCTCCCAAAGTGCTGGGATTACAGGTAAAAGTAATGTAAACATGCATCCCCATTCAACCTCCACCATCCTCACTGTAGAAAAACAGACTTGACCCATTTGTTTGTGAAGAGATTGAAGGATTCAATTATGAACCACATCCATTTCTTTCCGTCCACATCTACACTGCTTCTTCCTTCTTCCCCGCTTTCCTCCAGGCCCAGGGGTGAGGAGTCCCTTCTCTGGCCAGCAGATCCATCTGTGCCCTGCATTCCATCACCTTTGGTACTTGCCTCTATCAAATGCTGCTTTTATCCTCCCATAGCTTTTGTTTATCCTTCTTTCTAGTTTTTCCCCTTAGGCTTGTAAACAGACTCAAGTTTTTCCTATCCTAAAAATAAATAAGTAAACAAATAATTGAATAAATGAACATGTTTAAAGCCCTCCCTTGACGATGCATCTTCCTCTGGTTACAGCTAGCTTTTTAAGTTGTCCATACTTGCTCTATCCAATTCCTCATTTTCCATTTTCTCCTCAAACTATCTGTGATCTGTCTTCTGCACCCACCATTGTACAAAAACTGTTGGCAAAAGACACCATTGACTGCATGACTGCTTTCTTGCCAAATCCAGTGGACACTTTTTTGGCCTTATATAACTGTCCTTTCTATTGCATTTGATAAAATTTACCACTTTGATCTTGAATCTGTTTCTTTGGCTTCTGGAACGCCACCTTCCTGATCCTCCTTCTGAACTTCTCTATTTCTTCTTGCTCATGAGTTCTCACACTCGCTCGCTCTCAGACTTTTCAGTTTATCCTTCTTCAGTGTTGTTAACATCCAGTGTAAACGGGCCGGGTGCGGTGGCTCATGCCTGTAATCCCAGCACTTTGGGAGGCCGAGACAGGAAGATAAACTGAGGTCAGGAGTTCGAGACCAGCCTGGCCAACATGGTAAAGCCCCATCTCTACTAAAAATACAAAAAATTAGCCAGGCATGGTGGCACATGTCTGTAATCCCAGCTACTCAGGAGGCTGAGGCAGGAGAATTGCTTGAACCCAGGAGATGGAGGTTGCAGTGAGCCAAGATCGTGCCACTGCACTCCAACGTGGGTGACAGAGAGAGACTCTGTCTAAAAAAGAAAACAAAACAAACAAACAAAACAAATTTTCATGTGCTTCATTTTGGGCCAGAAATACAACAGTAGTAATGGTGTGCCTGTCCTTCACAGTGCTTCATATTAGGAGGCCCAAGATGTCAATTTATTTCATTAATGATGACGTTAATCTGGATTACTTTCTCAAGACAGCCTCTGCCAGATCTCTTCACTATAAACATACTATTTTTCCCTTTGTAATTAATATGAGGAATGACAGTTTGAAACTGTATAAATATTCTGTTCCTCATCAAACTTTGACCCACTAATTTTAGCATCCATTGATGAGTCTTTTTGTGTGTATACTTTTCAATTTAAGAAGTGAATTATAGGCCGGGCACAGTGGCTCATTCCTGTAATCCTAGCACTTTGGGAGGCCAAGGCAGGCAGATCATCTGAGGTCAGCAGTTTGAGACCAGCCTGGCCAACATGGTAAGGCTCCGTCTCTACTAAAAATACAAAAAATTAGCCAGGCATGGTGGCACATGTCTGTAATCCCAGCTACTCGGGAGGCTGAGGCAGGAGAATTGCTTGAACCCGGGAGGCAGAGGTTGCAGTGAGCTGAGATCATACCACTGCACAACTGCACTCCAGCCTGGGCGACAGAGTGAGACTCTGTCTCAAAAAAAAAAAAAAAAAAAAGGAAGAAGTGAACTGTAACAAAGTTGAATTCTGAAGCTGAGGTCATGAATTTGAGAGGAGAAATTGAGAAACAATGGAATGGACCATTTTTGTTTTTGTTGTTTTGTATTTTTTGGAATGCACCTTTAATCATTACATTTAGAATCCTTTACACCTGTAATCCCAATTACATGTAGAATCCTTTCTACATTTAGAACTCTACTGTGCACCAGGTAGTTTACTAGAAAGTATTTTAAATATTTTATTTTTACTTTTATTTTTTATTTTCCCATAAGTCTTTTGCACTCATATTTTTAATATTTGAAGCCAGAAGTTACTCCCTAATCTTTATATCTATGTTCACTGTTATTTTCCATGAAAATTCATTTTTTCCCATTTTATTTTGACAAATCATTGTATATATATTTATGGGGTGCAATGTGATGTTTTGATATATGTTTACATTATGGAATGATTAAACCGGTCTAACAAATCCATCAACTCACATGCTTCTCATTTCCATTGATGATTCTTGCCTGAAATAACTATTCCCGAAGTGTTTGTTGAATGTTGATTTTTCCATTATCATCATTCTTTCTTCACTTATTAGATGGGATGTTACTGCAATGAAGCGAATTCCCTTCTCCCCATGTATTTATTTATTTATTCATTTTTGAGATGGAGTCTCGTTCTTGTTGTCTAGACTCAAATGCAGTGGTGCAATCTCGGCTCATTGCAACCTCGGTCTTCTGGGTTCAAGCTATTCTCCTGCCTCAGCCTCCCGAGTAGCTGGGATTACAGGCATGCACCACCATGCCCGGCTAATTTTTATAATTTTAGTAGAGATGGGGTGTCACCATGTTGGCCAGGCTGGTCTCGAACTCCTGACCTCGTGATCTGCCCGCCTCGGCCTCCCAAAGTGCTGGGATTACAGGTCTCATTTATTTTTTTACGAAATTATTTACATCATCATGAACTCAGCGATTCTGATTTTATCCTATAGGGAATGATCCATTAGTAGTACTTAATACTTTGTTGCCCACGTTGTCTAATATTTGGCTACTGGGAGTCCCTTCATGTTGGCTCCTGTATCCTTTCAATATGTCCTCATCACTCTTTGAGCACTTAATTTCTGGCACCACAAGATATTCCAGGCTCATCTTTTACTTTTCCTGCCCTAGCCTTGGAATCAGCCATTTTTACAAAGAGCTCTGGGTTTTTTGTTTGTTTTTGTTTTTTTTTTCTGTTTAAATTATAAACGCTGATGCTATTATAAAAAATGGTGGCACACACTTTTTATTTTCTTTAATCAGAAAAATAAGCCCTGCGCTTCCGGGATGGAGGCCCCAGGTGAGCACCGGAGGAAGGGGCCTGGGTGGGCAGGGAGCAAGGGGACCAGGGGCCACAGCAGATGCTGCACCAGGAGCTCTGGTTTCTTATATTGGAGAATGGTATTATTAGAAACCAAGCTCTGGGCAGTAGTTATAACATTTAAATTATGATGTAAAAATTAACAGTGTCTTATAATAAGCTTTTTAAGAGTAACTGTATTTTTAAAACTAAGGTTAAAAGCTTAAATAATGCACCCTATCATTATTTAGTATGTGTATGTTGAAATTTGTATATTTAAATGTGTATATATTGAGGTATATTCAATAAATTCTTTTAGAAAAAGAGAAACATATGTACAATAAAGAAAACTAGTAGCTCATCAATAAAAATACTGAGACTGTATTGAATATACAGTTTTTTCTTGATGTAAGACAATAAAGAATTTCCTTTCTAAGGTGGTGGATATACCAATTACACTGATTTGATCTTTACAAATTATATGAATGGGCCAGGCACGGTAGCTCACGCCTGCAATCCCAGCACTTTGGGAGGCTGAGGCGGGTGGATCACCTGAGGTCAGGAGTTCGAGACCAGCTTGGCCAACACGGTGAAACCCCGTCTCAAAATACAAAAAATTAGCTGGGTGTGGTGGTGGGTACCTGTAATCCCAGCTACTCGGGAGACTGAGGCATGAGAATCGCTTGAACCTGGGAGGCAGAGGTTGCAGTGAGCCGAGATTGCCCCATTGCACTCTAGCCTGGGTGACAAGAGCGAAAACGCTGCCAAAAAAAAAAAAGAAAAAACAAACAAACAAACAAACAAAAAAACCCTCCAAAGAAAACAAATTATATGAACGTATTAAATTATCACATGAAGGCCAGGCACAGTGGCTCACACCTGTAATCCCAGCACTTTGGAAGGCTGAGGTGGGAGGACTGCTTGAGCCCAGGAGTTTGAGAGCAGGCTGGGAAACATAGCAAGACATCATCTCTGCAGAAAATAACAAATTAGCCGGGCGTGGTGGTGGGCACCTGTGGTCCCAGCTGCTTGGGTGGCTCAGGCAGAAGGATCACTTGAACTCAGGAGGTTGAGGCTGCAGTGAGCTATGATCCTGCCACTGTACTCCAGCCTAGGCAACAGAGTGAGACTCTATCTCAAAAACAACCAAAAAAAAATTATGACATGTACCCCGAAAATATGTACCTCTATTATGTATCAATTTTAAAAATTCCTGGTCAGGTGCAGTGGCTCATGCTTGTCGTCCTAGTACTTTGGGAGGCTGAGGCCAGAAGATCGCTTGAGGCCAGGAGTTCCAGACCAGCCTGGGCAACATAGAGAGACCCTGTCACTACAAAACAATTTTTTCTTTTTTTTTAAATTAGTGAAGCATGGTGGTGCACGCCTATAGTCCCAGTTACTTGGTAGGCTGAGTCAGGAAAATCGCTTGAGTCCAGGATGTCGAGGCTGCAGTGAGCTATGACTACACCACTGCACTCCAGCCTGGGTGACAGAGTGAGACTCTGTCAATCAGTCAATCAATTCGTAAAAAAAAAAAAAAAAAAAAATTACTGTCTTTTTTTTTCTTTTTTCCTTTGGAGGCAGGGCCTTGCTGTGTTGCCCATGCTGGTCTCAAACTCCTTGGCTCAAGCCATCCTCCCACCTCAGCCTTCTAAGTAGCTTGGACTACAGGGGCACACCACCTACCCCCAACAGAATTCACTTTCCACGTAGAAGGCTGAGAGGTTTTACCTCCCATAACTTAAATGTGTACTCTTTAAAAGGTCTGCATTCTGCCGAGAAGTCTAGGGAAAAAGAAAAATCTAAAACCTTAAAAAATTAAAAAAAAAAATTCTGCTAGTTTTCATGTTTACATGCTGCATTTGAGTGCTTCTGCTATAGACAACTATAGAAGAATCAGCAAACAAAACAATAGGGTTCCTAACTTCTAGAGGAGCTAAAATCCTTAAGGTTATGTTACCTTCTCTTGTGGTTTTCAGAAAGCATCGTCACTTTGGTTATTAATATAGATAAGGCTGTGGCTACTTGGAGTTCTCAGATATCTGTATTCTGATCAGACATCTCTTTTTCAGGATCAGGCCCCAAATTCAGAATAAAACTGACAAGGTATCTGTAGTATGAGAAATATATTTGGTCTTTGTCCCTAGTTCCTGACAGAGTACCCCAAACCCTTAGGATTTCCTACTGATAGGAATGACTTTTCTTATTCATGAGCCCCGCCCCCGCCACCCCGTTTTTCAGACAGTCTCACTCTGTCACCCAGTCTCACTCTGTTGCAGTGGTGCGATCTTGGCTCACTGCAACTTCCGCTTCCTGGGCTCATGGAATTCTCCTGCCTCAGCCTCCCAAGTATGGGACTACAGGTGTGCGCCAGTATGCTGGGCTAATTTTTGTATTTCTAGTGGAGACAAGGTTTCATCATGTTGTCCAGGCTGGTCTCGAACTCCTGACCTCAGGTGATCTGCCAGCCTCAGCCTCCCAAAGTGCTGAGATTATAGGCTTCAGCCACTGCGCCTGGCCTCATGAGCCCTTTTTGATCATACCTGAGTTTAGGCTAAAAGATGACTTTGCATAGAGCTCCTAGATAATCTCAGGATAAGGCTGGTCACCTGAAAGACCAAGTGATTAGAGGGTTGGAATTTTCAGCCCCACCCCTGGCAGGTGCAGAGGGGTGGGCTAGAGATCAAGCTCTACAAAAACTGAAAGATTTGATAAGCATCTGGGTTGCTGAACACGTGGAGGCACCAGAGGGTAGCACCAGTTGAGGGCATGGAGCTTCCATGCCCTTCCCTGACACCTTGCCCTGTGCACCTCTTCCATCTGGCTGTTCATTTGTACCCTTTGAAATATCCTGGTAAATGTTAAGTAATGCTTCACTGAGTTCTGTAAGCTGTCCTAGCAAATTAATTGAATGGGAACTCCCCAGTTTACAGCTGGTTGGTCAGAAGTAAAGGTCACAACCTGGGACTTGCAATTGGCGTCTGAAGTGGGGTGGGGGCAGTCTTGTGGGACTGAGCCCTTACCTTGTGGCATCTGATGCTATCTCCAGGTAGTGTCAGAATGGAACTGAACTGAATTATAGGGCATCTAGCTGGTGTTTGCTGCAGAATAGCTTGGTGTGTGGGGAAAACCCCAACATATCTTGTCACAGATGTGTTCTGTGCTGAGTAAGAGTAGAGAGTAGGAGAACAGGTTTTTTTTTTTTTTTTTCCTATTACAGTATCTTACACCCAAACCATCTTTTGCATTCTCCTAGATGGCTGCTTGCTTCCTCATCCTGTGACCCACAATGGCATCACAAGCAAAAATGGGGGTAGGACGTCTATTAGAAATAATTAGGGGCCAGGCCGGTGGCTCACGCCTGTAATCCCAGCACTTTGGGAGGCCGAGGCGGGCAGATCACTTGAGGGCAGGAGTTCGAGACCAGCCTGGCCAACATGGTGAAACCCATCTCTACTAAAAATACAAAAATTAGCTGGGTGTGGTGGCGTTGCCTGTAATCCCAGCTACTTGGCGGACTAAGGCAGAATAATTGCTTGAACCCAGGTGGAGGTTGCAGTGAACTGAGATTGTGCCACTGCACTCCAGCCTGAGTGATAGAACAAGATTCCATCTCAAAATAAATAAATAGGTATGATAGGTATGTGTGTGTATATCTATATCTATAGATATAGATATATATATATATATGTGTGTGTGTGTGTGTGTGTATATATATATATAGAGAGAGAGAGAGGGTCTCGCTGTGTCACCCAGGCTGGGATGCAGTGGGGTGATCATGGCTCACTGCAGCCTCCACCTCCTGGGCTCAAGTGATCCTCCCACCTCAGCCTCCTGAGTAGCTAGGACTATAGGCATGCCCCACCACACCCAGGTACTTTTAAAAAGATTTTTTTTTTTTTTTTTTTGTAGAGATGGGGTCTTGCTTTGTTGCCCAGGCTGGTCTCGAGATCCTGGACTCAAGCAATCCTCCTGCCTCGGCCTCCCAAAGTGTTAGGATTACAGGTGTGAGCCACTTCACCCGGCCGCTTCATTTTCTTTATGAACTCTATAGTAAACTTTTATATTTCAGGCTCACAATATAGGGAAAGCTGTCAAATAAAAAAAAAATTCAACTTTCTTTAGGTTAATTTTGTGTAGGTAAAATATTATAATGAAATTACATCTTTTCAAGCAGGGTAGGACAAACTCACTGTTCACATGTAAGGGCTAACAAAGTAACTTAACAAATCAACTTGTAAAGATTTGACTGCTAAGTTTAAAATACTTCTATTGTTTGCTACTGATTATAGTACACTCTGTACAGGACAGTTTCTAACACCCTGAAGATTTCACTAGGCCTTCTCTGTTCCCTTGTTCTTGCCCCCATTGTTATCATAGACTAAATAGTTACAGGTAGACCCATTCATTGCCTGCATTTGGATACTTTTGGTTACTATAAGCAAGGAGCCAGAACAATCTGGCCTTTCAGTAGGCAGTCTCTGCTTTCTCTTCACAATGGTCTAAATGTCCTTGCTAGAAAATTAGAGCTGTGCTGCCCAATATAGCAGCCACTAGCCACATACATGCTTATTTAAATCTAAGTTTAAATTAATTAAAATTAAAATGTTAAATTTGGTTCCTCAGTCCTACTGGCCACATTTTAAATGTTCAATAGACACTTGTAGCTAGTGGCTACTGCATCGGACAGCACAGACATAGAGCATTTTCATCATTGTGGAAAATCCTGTGCAGCAGCCCTGGGCCAGAGAGTCGGTCTTCTGGAAAGAATGAAAAAGAATAGTCTCAGAGCCTCAGGAGGAAGGACTATACTAGAAACAGGCTTCTCAGTGTAAGCTGATACTGCTACCAGGTGCATACAACTGACAGACCATTCCAGTGCACCTAAGACTCAGGATTTCCAGAACTATTTTAGCCTAGAGGCAGATGGCTTCATGAAGGTAGACTGCTACTAAAATTGGAAGACGAAGTAGGGCTGAGTAAATCAGTAACAGAAATCTAGCTGTGGTTGCCTGGGAATTGGTTTTTATGTTCTATTTTCTGACAGACATAGACAAAGCCCCCTTCTTGCTCCGCTTCTTTGTTGTTGTTTTGAGAGGGTCTCATTCTGTCGTCCAGGCTGGAGGGCAGCTGTACAATCACGGTTCACTGCAGTCTCTACCTCCCGGGCTCAAGCAATCCTTCCACCTCAGTCCCCCAAGTAGCTGGGACTACAGGTGTGCACCACTTACGCCCAGCTAATTTTTCTAATTTTTGTAGAGACGGGGTTTCACCACGTTACCTAAGCTGTTCTTTCTCAATTTCTAGCGCTCAGTTTCATAGTCTGTATCAATGCCACTGGGACGAACACATTCTCTCAAAAATTCATTACCAGTAGACCTCCAACGTAAACTTAAACTTCTAAACTAAAAGCACAATTCCTTCCTTGGTTGGCGTGATATTTCTGTTATCTGATTTTTGGAAGGGGTGCACTTAAAACTTCTGAGGGAGGACGTGAAGTGGGATAGGGAACGGGAGAGAACTGAGCAAGGACATGGTCTTAGATACAGTTTAGCCTTGGCGTCCACAGCGGGAAACATTTGCAGTAGTCCTGCTTGAAGCAGGGGCCAGGGATTTTGTATCCTAGAATCATTCGTTGGCTGTAAGGGGAGTATAGCTTCCTAGGTTCCCATCAGGCAAGGGCAGATAATCAGAGGTCGCAGGGGTAAGCTGCACTTGAAATAGATGTGGGATGGGGTGCTAGCTGGTGAAGAGAGCCGGGCAGGGCACCAATAGCATCTACTACACCCAGGTCCACAGGCTACATCAAATGGATACCACTGAACATAAGTCACCATGGATTATATTTGGAAATACCTTCATAATATAAGAAACCAGTTTAAAGGAATAATATCTGCATGAATATAATGCTAATAAAGAATATGTGCACTGTATAATTAAGATTATGCCTATTTTCCACCATTTTTAAGAAATTTATTTATTTATTTATTTATTTATTTAGAGACGGAGTTTCACTCTTGTTGCCCAGGCTAGAGTGCAGTGGCGCAAATTCGACTTGCTGCAACCTATGCATCCTGGGTTCAAGCGATTCTCTTGCCTCAGTCTCTCAAGTAGCTGGGATTACAGGTGTGTGCCACCACGCCCAGCTAATTTTTGTATTTTTAGTAGACACGGGGTTTCGCCATGTTGGCCAGGCTGGTCTCGAACTCCTGACCTCAGCTGATCTGCCCACCTTGGTCTCTCAAAGTGCTGGGATTACAGGCGTGAGCCACCGCGCCTGGCCCATTTGTTAGAAATTTTAAAAGCCTTGGCTGGGCTCAGTGGCTCATGCCTGTAATCTCAGCACTTTGGAAGGCCGAGGCTGGTAGATCATTTGAGGTCAGGAGTTCGACACCAGCCTTGCCACCATGGTGAAACACCATCTCCACTAGAAATACAAAAATTTGCCAGGCGTGGTGGCAGGCGCCTGTTATCCCAGCTACTTGGGAGGCTGAAGCAGAAGAATCACTTGAATCTGGGAGGCAGAGGTTTCAATGAGCCAAGATCATGCCACTGCACTCTAGCCTGGACAACAGAGCAAGATTCCATATATATAAAAAAAAGGGAAATTAAAAAACCTTTTAAAATAGTTTATTTTAATAGGTGAATCTAGATAAAACTATAAAAACTACATGATATAGAAATGTTTATACTTCCACTTTGTGTGTGGACTTTTAAAGGTTTAATACCTGACATCTTTTTCTTTTTCTTTTTTGGAGATGGAGTCTCACTCTGTGGCCCAGGCTGGAGTGCAGTGGCACAACCTCAGCTCACTGCAACCTCCGCCTCCTGGGTTCAAGCGATTCTCCTGCCTCAGCCTCCTGGGTAGCTGGGACTACAGGCACGTGCCACCATGCCTGGCTAATATTTGTATTTTTAGTAGAGATGGGGTTTTACCATGTTGGCCAGGCTGGTCACGAACTCCTGACCTCAAGTGATCCACCTGCCTTGGCCTCCCAAAGTGCTGGAATTATAGCCATAAGCCATCCCGCCGGGCCTCCTGACATCTTTTTCTAATGATTATTTAGCAATTGTCTTTTATCTGTTATTTTGATTGCATCTCCTAATATTCTTAAGTGTCTTTGGGAAGTTTAAGTTAGTATAAAACTAGAATAATGAGCATTTGATTTGATACAGTCTACCAGAATTGCCTGTAGTATATGCCTATATTCATACATATCTTTACATATATAAATTGTAATGTTACGACAAATAATATGTATATAGTAAATATAATGTGAATTTTCACCTCGATTTCAAACAAAACTCCAAGAACATGCATTTGCTCCTCCCACCATCTGCAGAGATTTCCATAACAATGGCAAACACTTAATAGCATTCACCATTGGAGAAATTTAAACACCGGATGTTTGAAGACAACCAGAGATGATTGTTTAAAATTGGTGGGGAAGGGGTGTTCAATAATAGTATTGTGATTGCATTTTTTAAAAGTATGCATCTTAGAGACATATAATGTTATATATGAGGATGAAATGATGTCTTTGGAATTAGCTTCAAAATAAACCATGGTGTGTGGGGACAGGGGATTAGGAGGAATGTACGAAACCAGATGGGAAATTAGTTCATAATTGTTGAAGCTGGGTAATGTGTTCATGGTAAAAACTTTCTGCAGGGCATTTAGTGATATGAATCAATGGACTTTAAAAAATATGTATAAAACTTTGGTGGCTGGCCATGGTGGCTCACGCCTGTAATCCCAGCACTTTGGGAGGCCAAGGCAGGTGGATCATTTGAAGTTAGGAGTTCGAGACCAGCCTGACCAACATGGTGAAACCCCGTCTCTACTAAAAATACAAAAATTAGCCAGGCGTGGTGGTACATGCCTGTAGTTCCAACTACTCAGGAGGTTGAGGCAGGAGAATCGCTTGAACCCGGGAGGCAGAGACTGCAGTGAGCAGAGATCATGACACTGCACTCCAGCCTGGGTGACAAAGTGAGACTCCGTCTCAAAACAACAACAACAACAACAACAACAAAACAAAACAAAACAAAAAAAACTCTTTGACTTGGGAATTTTCTGTTCTAGAAATTTATCTTAAGGGAAAAAATCAGACAAGGGCAACAAGCTCTATGTGCAAGAATGTTCATCTCACATTGTTTATTTTTAGATGTTTATTACCCATGTGTCCTATAAGAAAAAAAGAAGTGTTACTTCAGCAAAA
The DNA here is from genome assembly GCF_008728515.1 of Papio anubis. Lineage (NCBI taxonomy): Eukaryota > Metazoa > Chordata > Mammalia > Primates > Cercopithecidae > Papio > Papio anubis. The sequence goes on from NC_044996.1 coordinate 20,243,167, forward strand.
TGAAAAAGGAATCTAAGATAGATGAGGACAGGAGATACAAACAAAACCAAACAGTCACAAGTTAAGGGTGAAAACAGTGCAGAAGGTCAATTTCCTCTATTTTGAGTGCACTTCGGTGGAAAAGGTTGAGAATCATTCTGAGTACTGGGGAAGAAGAATGTACTCTCTAGCTCATCTGAACCAAATAGTTTGTACTCTTTCCTTCAGATGGCTCTTTAGGTTAAATATCCTGATGCCCTCCCTGAGGCTTATTCCTCTTATTCCTATTCCTTGAGTTTGCTCACCCTAGTTTTGAACCTTCTTCAGACTCCCTTGGAAAGAGCTGCTGTTTCTGCTGGTGTGTTTAACTTTTAAGCAAAATTGGAAAATTGTAATTCACCAACTTGTGACATTTTGCCCCATTTGCTTTATCTTTTCATATATACACACACATTTTTTCCTGAACCAGTTAAATTGTAGACATGATACCTCATTACTCCTAAATACTTCAGTATGTATTTTCTAATAAGGATATTCTCTTACATAACTACAGTACAATGATTAGAATCAAGAAACTAATACTGACACAGTATTATGTAATAGTCAATCCATATTTACATTTAGCCAATAGTCCCCAAAATGTCCTTCAGAGCAAGGGTTCCCCCCACCCCAAATCGGCATCCAATTCAGGATGAAGCATTACTTTTAGTTGTCATGTGTCTTCAGTCACCTTTAGTTTGGAACAGTTCCTTAGCCTTTCTTTGTTTCTCAGGAGATATATATATATATATGTATATGTGTAGATATATATATGTGTATATGTGTGTGTGTGTGTGTGTGTGTGTATATATATATATATATTTTTTTTTTTTTTTTTTTTTTTGGAGGGGGGGTTTCTCTTTGTTCTTCGGTGTGGTGTTGATGTCTTGAGGAGTACAGGCCAGTCGTTCTGTAGAATGTTTTTCAATCGGGAGTCTCGGCTATTTCTTGGTGATTAGATCAGCACTACTTGCAACAACAAAATGGCAACCGTAAAACCTGGAAAGAACCGTCCAATGATAGAGAAATGGTTAAGTAAACCATGATACATCCACAGAATGGACTATTATGCAGCCAATAAGAATGACAGAGTATAATCACCTGGGAAGACATTTCCAATTTTTAAGTGAAAAAAGTAGATTATAACTTAGTAGGTATGAACCTATTTTTTGTAGAAATGTCTGAAAGATTTTACAAAACATACAATTGTGGCCTATGGGTACTAGAATTACAGGAGATTTAAAATTTTTATTTTTACTTATCTGTATAATTTATGTGTAATAAACATCAATTCACCTGTTAATAGTGAAAAAAATACACTTAAAATCAGGCTAGCTTCTTGATTTTATATGTGAAGGATCATGGTGTGGAAAAGGGAATACAAATTTCTGTTAAAAAAAAAAAGAAAAAAAGGACTATTATGAACCAGCTAATTTCACTTACAATCACTTTATCTTCTATACTCCTTAAGACAATGCAGTGGTTTAAGGGATATCACTCCCATTTTGACAGACGGGGTGGTGGCTGAGGCTGAGAGAAGGGGAATGGTACCTTGCTCAGAGTTACCAGTTATGAGTGGCCAATCTAGTTTTCAAACCCAGGTGTTTCAGACCATAAAACCGTTATTTTTCTCCACCTCACATTGCTCCCGTGTAGCCCTTCTGAAAGGTAGGACTAGGAGAATCAACAGGTGGAACTTGCAAGAAGTTGATTTTTTTTTTTTTTTTTTTTTGAGACAGGGTCTTGCTCTGCTGCCCAGGCTGGAGTGCAGTGGTGTGATCATGGCTTACTGCAGCCTCGACCTCCCAGGCTTAAGCGATTCTCCCACCTCAGCCTCCCCAGTAGATGAGACTACAGGCACGTGCTGCCATTCTCCACTAATTTTTTTTTTTGAGATAGGATCTCGCTTTGTTTTCCAGGCAGGAATGCAGTGGCATGGTCTTGGCTCACTGCAGTCTCAACCTCCTGGGCTTAAGCAATCCTCCCACCTCAGCTGCCCAAGTAGCTGGGGCTACAGATGCATGCCACCACGCTTTGCTGATTTTTGTATTTCTTGTAGAGACATGGTTTTGCCATGTTGCCCAGGCTAATTTTTTAATTTTTTGTAGAGATGAGGCCTCACTATGTTGCCCATGCTGGTCTCAAATTCCTGGGCTCAAACGATCCTCCTGCCTCAGCCTCCCAAAGTGCTGGGATTACAGGCATAAGGAGGCAACTCTTTGAACAGCAGAATTGAAGAACTGTGAAATGGGCTGAACTCTACCTAGAAATGTTGCAGTAGAAGGCAGATGTCATTGAGGGACGTGGCAGAAAGGGCTCCTGGAGAAGAATGGCAGCACCATTTTTCAGCTGTCTGCTGCCTGACTCCATCTGGATATGGGGCTTGGAATCTTGACTAGAATTCTCTTTTGGTCTCACAACCTTTCATCTGGTGATTTTCACAGTTTCATAAGAAGGTATGTGTTTCAACTATTCTTTTCCTGACTAGACAATAATTACATATGTCTACATATGTACACAAATGCATTTTGGTTTCCCAGTGCGCCTTGAGCTTTGAGTTGTCTCTACCATGTGGCATTTTTCATAAGCAAATTGGTTAATCACCTCCATTACCCCTGGATGTTACTGGTCCCCAAACTCCCACTTTTCTCAATTCTCTTCTACCCTTTCACCTCCCTGTATAGTTCACCCCACCCTTCATCTAGACATTTTACCTTTGCCAAGGAAACAGCAGAATTTATGTAGATTCCTATTAAATCTCTGCGAGCAGGGAAGGGGGTGGGTAGATAGTCCATGGAGGGTCCCAGCCAGTGAACTTTGCAATGTTGGTTTTATTATTAAATGTGTTACTTCTATTGTTGGGTCACCTGCAAGAGCAGATTAGCAGAGGACCAAGTGACAGCACTTGGATTGTCAGGAACATTAAGTAGAGTCAAGATGTAAGAAAACTGGCTGGGCGCAGTAGCTCATGCCTGTAAACCCAGCACTTTGGGAGGCCGAGGCGAGAGGACTGCTTGAGCTCGAGTTTGAGACCAGTCTGGGCAACACACCAAAACCTCATCTCTACAAAAATTAAAAAAAAAAAAAAAAGCAGGCTGGGCGCGGTGGCTCACGCCTGTAATCCTAGCACTTTGGGATACTGAGGTGGGAGGATCACAAGGTCAGGAGTTCAAGACTAGCCTGGCCAATATGGTGAAACCTTGCCTCTACTAAAAATATAAAAATTAGCCAGGTGTGGTGGCGCGTGCCTGTAGTCCCAGCTACTCAGGAGGCTGAGGCAGGAGAATCACTTGAACCCAGGAGGTGGAGGTTGCAGCAAGCCGAGATCACACCATTACACTCCAGCCTGGGCGACAAGAGTGAGACTCTGTCTCAAAAAAAAAAAAAAAAAAAAAAGCTAGGTGTGGTGGTACATGCCTGTAGTCCTAGCTACTTGGGAGGCTGAATCAGGAGGATTGTTTGAGCCCAGGAAGTTGAGGCTGCAGTGAGCTGTGATTGTACACTGCACTCCAGCCTCGGTGACAAAGCAAAACCCTGTCTCAAAAAACAAAAACAAAAAAAAAGGACTGGAAAAACACCTATTGGTTTTCGCAACAGTCATTGGTAAACTTTGCTGGGGCAGTTTTTCTGTAGTTGAGAGAAATGAAGGTGGGGAGACAGAAGCGAGTGCAGTGGGTTGACGAACAAATAATAAAAATACAAAAATGGAGACATCAAGTGGTAACTTGACTTTCAAGAAAATTATATGAGGAGAGAAATGGGAATTATATGAGAAGAGGAGAAAAGCTAGACTTGGGAACACAGGTACAAGGGCCAATGTATTGGGGGATGGGAGAGTCTTGGGTCTATGCTCAACTTCGTTAATCCTCACAAGTCTGTGAGTGAAGTATGATTCCTACCTGCATTTTATTTATTTATTTATTTAGAGATATTTATTTATTTATTACTTTGAGCTCTGTCGCCCAGGTTGGAGTGCAGTGGTGCAGCATCCGCCTCCCTGGTTCAAGCAATTCTCCTGCCTCTGCCTCCCGAGTAGCTGGGATAACAGGCACTCACCACCATGCCTGGCTAATTTCTGTATTTTTAGTAGAGACAGGGTTTCACCATGTTGCCCCGGCTGGTCTCAAACTCCTGACCTCAAGTAATCCACCCACCTCAGCCTCCCAAAGTGCTGGGATTACAGGCATGAGCCACCGTGCCTGGCCCCCTGAATTATTTTCAAGGAAATCTCAAGATATCCCACCACTTTACAGTAAGTATTTCAGTATGTATATCTAAAAGATAAAGACTCTTATTTCTAGTGTTTTCCTCATGATCTTTAAAATCTCTACTACATCTATAGTAATGTTTTATTTTTAATATTGTTTATGCCTTCTCTTTCTTATTTCCTTTTAAAACTTTAAATTTTGATGTAAGGTCAAACTTACAAAAATGTTGCAACAGTAGTACAAAGAATTCCTGAGTACCCTTTACTCAGATTCACCAGTTTTAAAAAATCTTGTCCCACTTGCTTTATCATTTGCCTTCTCACTCTGTCTCTCTATTTGTATGTGTGTGTATATATATTTTTTCAGAACCATTTGTAAATTGGAGCTATTGTTCTCCTTGACCTGTATTTCAGTGTGTATTTTCTAACAAAGACATTCTTTTACACACCACAGTACAATCAGAAAATTTAGCCTTGATTTGTTACTACTATACTCCAATCTTGACAACTGTTTCAATACCATCCTTTATAGTTACTTTTTTCACAGTCCAGGATCACACATTGACTCCTGAACCAGGAAGAGTTCCCCAGACTTTGCCTTTCCTGACATTGGCATTTTTGACGTATATAGGCCAGTTGTTTGGTGGAATGTCCCTCAATTTGGGTTTGTCTGATGCTTCCCCATGAACAGACTCAGGTTATGCATTTTTGGAGGACTACCACAGAAATTATACTTGTTCTAAGAGTAGCACAGCAGGAGGTAAGTAGCGTCATTTTTTTCCCATTACTGATGTTCTTTCATTGTCCATTTACAGTAAGTGTCTTGCCATTGTAAAATCACTACTTTCTCCTTTGTAATTAACAATTTGTGGCTTAGTTCGGGGGTAAGTATCCTATTCCTCATCGAGCCTTCACCCACTAGTTTTAGCACCCATTGATGACTCTTGCCCAAATCAGTTATTACTACGATTACATGTGTGAGCCACCGTGCCTTGCCTCTATCTGCATTTTAAAGATGAGATAATGGAAGTGGAGAGAGGCTTAATAAATTAAGCAAGCTTACATGGAATTTGAACCTGGGCCACCAAAATCTAGAGTCTGCATGCTTATGTTTGTCATAGTTTCTAGGTACTATAATGGGAAAGACAAGTAGGTAAAAAGGATAGAAGACTGATGTGGAGAACCTGAGACCAAATGCCAAATATCTGCAGTGGCATCAGTCTGCACTGTTGTGGTGTTCTTTAGCAGGTCATCTTCCCCAGATATAAGAGTGGGGTGAATTCTAGGCATGGGGAGGTGAAATGAGAGAAGTGGGGAAGCTGAGGTCAGTGGTATCAAGATGTAATTAATGGACAGCTGGGCGCGGTGGCTCACGTCTGTAATCCCAGCACTTTGGGAGGCCAAGGCAGGCAGATCACCTGAGGTCAGGAGTTCGAGACCAGCCTGGCTAACATGGTGAAACCCTGCCTTGAATGAAAATACAAAATTAGCCAGGTGTGGTGGCGCACACCTGTAATCTCAGCTACTCGGGAGGCTGAGGGAGGAGAATGGCTTGAACTCAGGAGGTGGAGGTTGCAGTGAGCTGAGATTACATCATTGCACTGCAGCCTCGGCAACAAGAGTGAGACTCCATCTCAGAAAAAAAAAAAAAAAAGGTAGAAACCACACTAGCTTATCAGCAATAAGAATGGAGAGAATGGATCCAAAAGGCAGAGTGGTAGATTTTATGGAACTTAGCAAGTGGATGTGGAAATCCAAGTAGACCAATTGTAACCCTACTGACTGATGGTGTCATTAACAGATAAAATTTAGGTCAGGACAACCTAGTTTGGGACTCACATTTGGGTAGCCACCAGATTGGGTAGACATGTCCAGAAGAAGTGTTGAGACTTAGCATGAAGCTGCAGTGAGTGGAAGATAATCATGTGGAACACACAGGTGGCACCTGTAAGCAGATCGTGGTGATAGGGAAGAATAATCCAAGATGGCAAAGACCAGAACCAGGTGACACTTATGTTAGGGGTAGGGAGAAGAGTCAAAAAAGGAGTGGTCTTGAAGGGGTGGTACAGATACGGGAACTAAGAAAAGAGGGTTTCCCAGAGGGCATCAAGGGAAAAAAAGAATAAAGTTGTGACTGTTTGAAGTTTTGCATAAATCTTTCTAGGAAGTGGCCTATAAACTGTAGGGTGCATTTCCAAGTTTCATGCAATGGTGTGTCCCCAGTTATTAAATGCTCCAAAGACCACAGTAGAGGCTGCCTAAAGTTTTTCTCTCCTACCCTGCCTCTTTGCTAAGCAACATATGTTTTCTTTAACGCTTTTTTCTCCCCCGGCATCCCCAGCACACTGGCTAGCTGCCCTAAGCTGTTTGGGCACATGGAATAGGTTGAAGCGCTTAATAACAATTCTTCTAAGGGATGTCCAGAAAGAATGCTGTATTTGAGGATAATGCCAAAATTCCAGCTCTTTGATCTGTTAACTTTCAGAAACTGCTTATCTTTCGTGCTTGCTCTCTAACCAGGAACATATGAGAACAGGGTCCAAAGAATTATTGCTTCCTGGTAATACTAAATCAATACTAAATATAGAACATAAGCCTATTGGGCTTAAGGATCAGGAACGTTTGAAAATAAGCCTTTGTGTTAAATTGTCTGGCTAGCCTCTGAAATAAAAATAACAGCAGTCTCCATGATTGCTACAGTTCTAAGTTACAAACCTTTTTCAATAAAATTGTTGTTTGGCTAATGTTATAAATACTAATTAGCATCAAATGTGATTTTGAGAATTAGAAAAAACTAATTTTCATGTAGCATTAATTCATCCTTCACTACATTCAATTTATTCTTTATTTTAAAACTTCCATGCTGACTGACCAGCATAATTCAGTATCCATGTTATTTTTACCAATTTATTTTCAGACATGCAGGTAACTGTTGCTTGAAATTGCTAAATGATAAAAATAATAGCTCATTTTTGGCAAATGAGCTAAAAGCATCATGACAATTTTTCTGATTAGGCTTAGATTTTATTAATAAAAGGACAAAACAACTACTTGAAGTGAAAACTTCAGATGATTTCATCTTGTTTCACGTACTGACCACTTGTTAGGCACAGTCATAATTTTGGGAATAAGAATCATCACATGACAGATAAAGGTCATAGCAGTTCTTCAACAAAACAGTGCACAGCCCCTTCAGGTGTCCTGAACTGAGCTACATATGACTGTGGACACAGGACAGGTCCATCTGGAAACAATAGACAGTGATGAGCAATCTGTTACTTTTCAGAAAGCAGGAAGGGAAGTGATTCACCAGCTACTGCTGTTAATACATATGAAATAAAGTTTTCAATTTAGCCTTTTCACAAACGAAATGTAGTGCTCCATTTCCCGAAGATGATTCATATGTCACTTTCAGATATAGTCTATATGGGTTTTACAATACAATCAAACCCCATAGAATTTTCTGGAGTGTGTGTTTTTTTCTTAAAAAACACTTAAAGGCACCACACTTAAAAGCACTCTTCTGGAGTGGAGAAGTGGACACAGCTTAATCCCTAGAATGGATGGGTAATTTTTTTTTTTTTTGATATAGAGTCTTGCTCTGTTGCCCAGGTTGGCATGCCATGGAGCCAACACGGCTCACTGTAACCTTGACTCCCCAGGCTTAAGGGATCCTCCCACCTGAGCCTCCTGAACAGCTGAGACTACAGGCACATGCCACCACGTGCGGCTATTTTTTCTGTTTTTTTGTAGAGATGGGGTTCTCACTATGTTGCCCAGGCTGCTCTTGAACTCCTGGTAGATCTTCCCGCCTCAGCCTCCTAAAGTGCTGGGATTACAGATGTGAGCCAAAAAGGGCTGGCTGGCAACTTTTTTTTTTTTTTTTTTTGAGATGCAGTCTCACTCTGTCACCCAGGCTGGAGTGCAGTGGCGTGACCTCGGCTCTCTGCAAGCTCCGCCTCCTGGGTTCACACCATTCTCCTGCCTCAGCCTCCCAAGTGGCTGGGACTACAGGTGCCCGCCACCACGCCCGGCGAATTTTTTGTATTTTTAGTAGAGACGGGGTTTCACCGTGTTAGCCAGGATGGTCTCAATCTCCTGACCCCGTGATCCGCCCACCTTGGCCTCCTGAAGTGCTGGGATTACAGGCGTGAGCCACCGTGACCGGCCCTGGTTGGCAATTTTTATCAAAACTTTAAATGTACATACCCTTGACTTAGCAGTTCTACTTCTGGAAATTTATTCTAAGAAATTACTTGCATAAAGGATATATGTAAGGCTGGAGAGAACAATTCCAGTTCATCCATACACTGAAATACCATGGAGCTACTAAAAAAAAAAAAAAAAAAAAATTGAGAAATCTAGATGTACTGACACCTTGTAATATTGTTCAAGTAAAAAAGATGAGGTGCAGAACTGTAGGTACGATTCTATTTATGGTAAAAAATATTCTTTTTTTATGCATGATTCTATTTATGTAAAAGAAGTGTTTGTTACATATGTACAGAAGCATTTAGAAGACTATGTATCAAATACTTCTAGGGAGTAGGCTTGTACAGAAGGGGAGATTTTCACATTTTGCTTCATATACCTTTGCATTTTAATTTTATAAAATGGCTACATAGCACTTTAAAAATTGAGATAAAATTCACATAAAATCTACTCTTGCCGGGTGTGGTGGCTCACGACTGTAATCCAAGCACTTTGGGAGGCCGAGGCAGGTGTTCGAGGTAGGGAGTTCGAGACCAGCCTGACCAACATGGAGAAACCCCGTCTCTACTAAAAAAAAAAATACAAAATTCGCCGGGCGTGGTCACGCATGCCTGTAATCCCAGCTACTTGGGAGGCTGAGGCAGGAGAATCGCTTGAACCTGGGAGGCAGAGGTTGTGCTGAGCGGAGATCGTGCCATTGCACTCCAGCCTGGGCAACAAGAGTGAAACTCCATCTCAAAAAAAAATAATTAAAAAAAAAATCCACTCTTTTTAAAGGGTATAATTTATGATTTTTAGTACATTCACAAAGTCGTGCAGCCATTAACCACTACCTAATTCCACATTTCACCACCCCCAAAAAGAAACAGTATACCCCATAATAGTCATTCCTCATTCCCCCATGTTTGCAGTCCCTGGGAACCACTAATCTGTATTCCATCTCTATGGATTTGCCTCTCTGAACAATTCATATAAATGGAATCATACAATATGTGACCTCTGTGCCTGGCATGTTTTCCAGGCTCATACACATTGGCATATGTATCAGTAATTCATTCCTTTTTATGACTATATATTACTTTAATACAAAATCTGTAAACAGGTCTGATTTTTAAAATACTCAGAAACAACTTACCCTTCTGTACCAATTACTTTATAGAAACTCAACAAAAACTCTAAATCCAGTCTCCATATTAAAGTGTAGTTTCTGTCTCTCAACTCCTAATACTGTCTTCATTATCTAGTCTCTCAGGTTCCATTTAAAAGGTTACCCGCTCAAACAGTACTCTTGTTTTCATTGGAATATTATTGTTCACACAGTAGAGCTAGCTAGCTCTTTGCCCAGCTGCATTTTATTTTCCCTATCTCCCCACCACTGCCCGACCACTAGCATAAAAACCCACTTATAGCCACTGAGAGGTATAGGCAAAGGTATAATTTGGATGTTTATGGATCTGCTGTCTTTTGACAAGGATGCAGGTCTGGTTGACTGACTTCAGTACACTGACCATGTGTAGATCGTGTCTGCTATCGTGTAACACTTTCCAAATGCCACCATTAACTTATATAGTAATTGGTTATTTTATAGCTTTCATCTTCTGAATAAAAATCACAAATACATTTTTGCTTTACATCATTAATATTCAGTTACCTCATTATTTGAACAAGGCAGTATTATGTAACATTGGTTGATGTATAAAGCAGCATTTTGCCTACACAACTGAGGACTTAGTCTAATATATAAATATAAAAGGGATTGGGTTTTTCTCTTAAAAAGATAAACTAGCCATCTGCTGGCTAGAGAATTTTCCTAAGAAATTCTACCAGGTCCATCCTTTGGAGGAACTTTAGCAACTGCTGGCGACTGCAGTTGGAAAAACAAACAAACAACAAAAAAATAACAGCTTAAATTAGCTAAAGAATAGCACACAACTCCCCATCTCCATATTTTTATGGCAATTAAAATGAGACTTTAAAAATTGGTGGCAATTGAGACTTAATAATGGATTTTAAACACACACAGGCACATATGTGCCAGGCACTACTAGGTAACATTGGCAGTGAAGTACACCATCCTATCTTCCGGAGTTAATTAGAACATGTTACTTGATTTTTTCCCCCCACTCTGCAGGTTAGGAATTGTGTGTATGGAATGAGCATATCCTACTAATTACAACTTTGATTTCTGCCCGGGATGTGACAAACCTCAATATATAAGCACTGTACTAGAAGCACACTGTCCATGGTAATGGGAGTACATTTAAAGATATAAGGTAAAATCCCTTTATGACAATGACAAGGATATTAATCCTGTACCCATATAACCAATCTGATAAATTGTACTAGGAGTTTTGGTTTATTTTCAAAATAACCTTCTAACTAGGTTCCAGAGGATCTGATTTAAACTATGGGTATCTGAACCATGTAATAAAAAAACCAAGATGTAATGCAGTTTGATTGTACTTACAAGATTGCAGTTTCTCTTCATGATAAAACCTTTATATTGTGAAACTTTGAACTGAATTCAAATTCACATTTTTTTTTTCTCCCACATTTGTTTAATGAAAAGTTATTAAGCTAGGCATTTTACTCCGAAATAAAGCAAGATTAAAAGGAACACAATACTATTGCTGTTATCAAATAAGCTTCAGTATACACTTTCACAAAAAAGACAAACAAATATGAAAGTCATAAGTCATTTATTGAATGAATAGTATATGCAAGAATACCAATAAAAGGAAACTAATACTACAAACTACAATTTTGAAAATAAAGCCAATATAACAGGAACAAAATATACATAACATGAGAGGAATGTTTGATTTTTGACCCATAATGCATTCCTTATCTTTACAATTAACCTAAATGTCTGTTAGAACAAAACTGTATACCTTGGTCTAACTTCAGTGCTTTTTTTAAAAAGCAACAACACTCTAGAACACTTTTTCTTTTGCTTTGAGATATTTGAGATTCATACATTTGTTCAAGTACACAGATTCTGATTCAATAGCAGATCTACAGATCTTGTTATCTCTTAATATCTTGAGTAGCATGTACTTCTGAGCAAGTACTATCTGAAATTCCAAAACTGCTGATCCTTGAAATAAAATTTACCTCAGTTGTGGGTTTTTAATAACTTGAGATGAAAGTAAAATTCACCCCCTACCCCCCTCCCCGCCAGGAACAAAGAGCTCTTATTAAAAGTATAGAAACTCAAGTCTATCTTTCTACTCTAAAGAACATTTCCTACTAACATTTCTGGTAAGGCAATAAATGCTCCAGAATAATCTTCAATATACGCTTGCAAAGATTACACTGTTTAATATCAATAACAAAAAACAAAACAAAAAAAGAAAAAAGAAAGAAAAAAGACGCTTCAAAATTTCAGGCTAAAATATGCATAAAAGACAGTAACGGCAGTATTTTTTGAAATGATGTAAATGTTATATACTTATCAAATAATGTCATGCTTATTAAAACTACAGTTAAAGACTTAAGAGATGTACAGTAAATACACTGCTGAGGTCCATTTTTCTAAATATTAATACCACAATGTAATTACTACCCAGAAGATGATGATGCTACTTGGGAACATAAGTACTGTACAATTTTTACATTGTAAGGCACTTTTACTCAGCATGTGACGAAAACGTGATTAGAGAATCAAAACATTGGAGGTTTACAACCAAACATGATTTTTCATGTGAATTCAATTTACATTTGAATTTTTAATGCAAGATTGTTTAGCCAATCACACCACAGTGAGAAAAACAGGTAGTCAGCCACTTATCTAGCCAACCAAAAGGTAAAGTGCTATTCTGGTTGCTAGTGGCAGAAAAAGGGCTGAAGAAACCCATACAAAGTCATACATTTTACTACATAACAAATTCATCAACTGACAGCTATAGTATTTGAACTCCTTTATATAATTATTGACTGGCCATGATTACCCCTGGCACCTTCCATTTTTCCTAAAAAAAAAAAAAAATGATTACAGTAGTTGTTCAAAAATGAAGGAGCTCTGTTGTCCCATGGGTAAGTCTATGGCACACAATGTAAAAAATGATCTAGACACAGTGATTTAAGGATTTTAAAATAATGATTTTCAAGCTGTTGTAAGGAAAGAAAGTACAGATCCTTTGGGAGAAGTCACATAGCTTGGTAAACAAACAGCTAGATCTGTCCTTGCACTTCAAGTCATGAATTTTGAAAATCACATACACACAAAAACCCAATGGCATATTAAGAGCAAAAAGAGAAAACATACAGGGCAACCCACTACTAAAGCTAGTTTCCTTCTAAAAATAGTAAAAGATGGTTAAAATAAAAGCAAGCATTGAGTCCCTTGATTTAAGTAAATGTGTGAATACACACTTGACAAACATGACTTTAAGGGACTCACAGTTTTTTAAAAAAGCAGTCATTAAGCACAGTGTAATTTTCCACCTGTTACATTTTTAAAATGCTGCTCTATCAGATGTAGAATATTTCAATGTACAGTCAAGTTAACATGATTATTCCTTATTTAAAAATCTGCTTTATTGTGGTGGCTTAATAATTCAACTAGTCAAAATCCCTTCCCTTGGTATTGAGGTGCTATGGTAATATCAGGCAGACCACAACTAAAGTTATTTGGTTTTGCCATAAAGAAATGCATAAATGTGCTTCAGCAGGTAAGTGGAAGAAAATATCACTACCTAGAAATGCCAGTGTGAAAATCCTTTCTAAAAAGCTGGGTTCTTAGGCTTTCAAAACCAATTCTGACAATCGATAAAACACCACCAAGCCCTACAAGAAGAAAAGTAGGGCACAAAAGCCTATTTTATAGATAACCAAAGCAATGACTGAAAACATTAAAATATTAAATAAAGTTTCTAAAATAGTGGTCACAAAAGTAAAAATAAATACTGTTTTATGCAAAGACTTTTTTACTCTTACAGCACATGAGACCTCCTTACGTACTCTGCGCCAGTATGAGAAGTGTTCCACACAACAGGGCACTTGAGAGGAACACGTCTCGGACATGATGTCTGAAGTCCTTAGCAAGCGGTAACCCTTTCTTTCCATCTTAAAAACATTTAATTTGCTGTTGCCAAATGTTAGTTTAAACTTGAAGGACTCAATCATTTTGCCAGAAGTCCTCTGTATAACATGGAAAGAGAGGAGGTGTGCTGTCAAGAGAATTTTGGCAAAAGCACTGGAGCTCATAGCTTATAATTAGCAGTTGCCTGAGTCCATGCTGGTCAGTGAGAACAACTTTAACAGGAACCAAATGAAAAGCTTTAGCGTACTTCTTGGAAGAGATTTTTAGCATGTGCTGTTAAAGCCAAGAGAAAAAGGAGGTTCTCTTCATTTCTAGCCTCCATTACTTGAGTGTGAAAAAAAAATCCACAAATTACCATGTGCTGCCACCAGTGGCATGTTTGCATTGTAAAGGAAAATTTGCTTATGCTTTCCTTTGAGTATGGATCCACTAAACAAACTTAAACACTCTAAACAGCAGAACTATGTTCAGTCCAGAAATATAGCTTCCTTTGTTTCATCTGCTTTAACTGTTGACACTATACACAGGGTTAATAGTGTTTCAATTGCTTCCCAGAAACTGCAAACTATAGCTACGTAATATCAACATGTCAAACTCAGCCTTCTAGTGAAGGCTCATAAAACAAACAAGACATTTTTAGGCAGTTCAATGAAGGATCTAAGAGTTGGGCAGTAAAAAGTTACAAACCCTTTTTGATTTTAGAAAACAGTGAAAAAAGAATAGTAGTTATGGATGTCTTATTCATTCCCAGTTTTCTAACTCTGTCCCATGAACCTGTTTAAAAGATGATAAAAAAATGTAAAATATGATGCTTGAGGGGAACACAATCAATATAATGTTATTGAGGAGTGTGATTATCTTATTGATTTGACATTACAACTATACTTATTGATAAAGCAGATAGCTTGTTTTTATGGTTACAAAATCAGCTAGTTAAAAAAAAAACAAAAAAACAACTACTATGCAAGCCTACAAAATCCTCAGCATTTTAGTAACATGCTCTTAACTAAACATAATAGGATTAAAAAAATCTTACTGCATACCATTACGTCAACATGTATATATCAGTGTGTATTGTATCCTCACAACAGATCCCATATAATTAACTTTCATACCTAGTTTCCATTAAGTTGCTGCTGAGTTAGTTGTTGCTGATCAATTTCTACTTTTCCTCGGCTTTTACTCTCTCGTTCCTCATCTTCTTCATCTCTCTCATCATTTCCGCTATGATTTTTACAGTATAATCTACAACGATGAAAGACAAAAATCTCAAAATGCTTTGTCACTGTTGAACATTCCTACCAACATCAGTGGATGAGGCTAGTGCCCATTTAAAACATGGGTTTCCTCATCCACACTTTAAAAAATACTCCCCAATTAGTTACAGACCCATTTTTTTTTTTTTGAGACAGAGACTCACTCTGTCGCCCGGGCTGGAGTGCAGTGGCCGGATCTTAGCTCACTGCAAGCTCTGCCTCCTGGGTTTACGCTGCCTCAGCCTCCCGAGTAGCTGAGACTACAGGTGCCCTCCTAGTTTTTTGTATTTTTTTAGTAGAGACGGGGTTTCACCGTGTTAGCCAGGATGGTCTCGATCTCCTGACCTCGTGATCCGCCCGTCTCGGCCTCCCAAAGTGCTGGGATTACAGGCTTGAGCCACCGCGCCCGGCCACAGACCCATTTTTATCTAAAAGATAGGAAAACACACTATTATTGAGATAATAAAAGTTCATCTGAAACAAAATCTCTGGTTTAAGATGACAGTTATCATAAAGCAATTCCTCATTTTGCCCAATGAGATTAAAAGCAAAGTTTTGGCCAACTTAAAAATACCAACCTTCAGGTATACTGATGAAATAATCAAATTCTATAAATGTGTTTCATATATTTAATTTAAAATCACATTTCAGGAAATATATATTCTATCTATACTGCTGCCTTCTGCTCACATTTGATGAAACAATTTTACTCAAACTCTTCAAATGTCTTTTCATTATCAGCATCCTAGCCTTCACTGGAATACCTACATGAGTCATCTAACAGTTTTCCGGCACTGCATTTGGCTATGTCTCTTTTAATCTAGACTGGTCCTTCCACCTTCTTGTTTTTACATGACACTGACTCTTTAGGATGAGATCAGACCAGTCTGTCAACTGTAGCACATTCTGGACTTGTCTAATTGTGGTACTGTTTTATTTGGTTCTCTCTCGCCCTGTATTTCCTACACACTGGGAATAAGGTCTAAGGGCTTGGTCAGCTTCAGGTTCAGCTTTTCTTTTTCAGTCAAGACATTTTGTAGGCAATCCTGCATACTTCAGGAGGCATCTAATTTCAAAATATCCTGCTACTGGGTAACACTATGTTTGATCATTTGGTTAAAGTAGTGGTGATGGCCAGATTTCTCCATTGTAAAGGTAGGTTTTCCCCTTTAAATCTGGCAAGTTATCTCTGGAGTGACACTTTATCATGCTTGGTTCTAACCTTTTATTTGGGTATACAGACTGTATATTTAAAATTCATAAGTTTTTTTTTTTTTTTTTTTTGAGGCGGAGTCTCGCTCTGTCGCCCAGGCTGGAGTGCAGTGGCACGATCTCGGCTCACTGCAAGCTCCGCCTCTCGGGTTTACGCCATTCTCCTGCCTCAGCCTCCCGAGTAGCTGGGACTACAGGCGCCGCCACCTTGCCCGGCTAATTTTTTGTATTTTTAGTAGAGATGGGGTTTCACCGTGTTAGCCAGGATGGTCTCGATCTCCTGACCTCGTGATCCGCCCGTCTCGGCCTCCCAAAGTGCTGGGATTACAGGCTTGAGCCACCGCGCCCGGCCTAAAATTCATAAGTTTTTAATAAAAATCATAATATAGGTGATTTGGACAATCAAACAAGGGCAGGCTGATTTGAGCCCTTTTTTTCTTTTTGTATTATACTTTAAGTTCTAGGGTACATGTGCACAACGTGCAGGTTTGTTACATATGTATACATGTGCCATGTCGGTGTGCTGCACCTGTTAACTTGTCATTTACATTAGGTATATCTCCTAATGCTATCCTTCCCCCCTCCCCCCACCCTACGACAGGCCCTGGTGTGTGATGTTCCCCACCCTGTGTCCAAGTGTTCTCATTGTTCAATTCCCACCTATGAGTGGGAGGCGATTCCTCAGTTTTATGTCTATTATACATAAGACGACAATGGAAGAATGCTTAGAACATGTTCACTGGATGCCCTCTTGTGGTCAGCAATAGATAAAAGAAATCATCTAGGAATTCACATGTCTAGTTTAGATTACCTAAACTAGGTCTAATATTTGAGTAGAATAAAAGGCAGAGGTGGGGTTCAGGACACAGTGGACAACAATAACAACTGACTTTAATCTAGTTTTGTTCATTATTTTTCTTTTTAGTCTTAAAACATTTTCAATAACTTTCAAAGAGCTAGGGAGAATTTGTACACTTCAAATACTACACATTGGGAACTACCTTTTTACATTTTTAAATCATGAGTTTAAATATCAAGAGTGAGATTCCTACACAATAGCACCTACGAAGAATCTTCCCATAAAATATAACTTGAATCTAATTAAACTTCTGAACCAACTTTTAGTTTACAAGAAATGGGAGAGAGGGATGGAGACACAAGTTAAATGACATCATGAAATGGCAAAGAGACAAATCTAGAATGTGGGACTTAGGACAATTTATCGAGGCTCTTCAATAAATAAGGGGACAAGTATGTCCGTATTTAGACTTAAGAGACATATCAAATGCAATGGATGGACCTTGCATGTATCCAGATTTGAACAAATTAAGTCTAAAATGAGATTTTTTTTATACAACTGGGCAAATGTGAAAATGGATTGGGTATAAGATGATACTAAGAAATAATTGTTAATTTTACAAAGTGTGATAATGGAATAATAATTATATAATGACAAGAGATCTGAAATTTTGCTTTAATATATATACTTCAGGAAAATAAACAATTAGATAAAGCAACTGTGGCAATAACTTGGTAACTGCTGATATGAGGACTTGTTATACTATTCTGTTTTTGTTTACATTTGAAAATCATCTTTTTAATAGAAAGTTTCCTCTAAAAGGACAAGTGCTTTGTTATTGGAGCAACTTTTAATCATTTTACGGGATTAGTTTTTACTTGCAGAATATTTCCCATAGGCCCTTATATGGCCTTCACTAGTCTAGGTGCCAAGGTCACAGGTGTCAACTGGTCAAACAAGGTCCCTGCTGTCACAGAACTCCGTTTGTTTTTTTTTTTTTGAGACGGAGTCTCATTCTTTCGCCCAGGCTGGAGTACAGTGGCACCATCTGGGCTCACTGCAAGCTCCGCCTCCCGGTTCACACCATTCTCCTGTCTCAGCCTCCTGAGTAGCTGGGACTACCGGCGCCCACCACCATGCCTGGCTAACTTTTTGTATTTTTAGTAGAGATGGGGTTTCACCATGTTAGCCAGGATGGTCTCGATCTCCTGACCTCATGATCCACCCGCCTCGGCCTCCCAAAGTGCTGGGATTACAGGCATGAGCCACCGCGCCCGGCCAGAACTCCATTTTTTATGGTGGGAGGCTGACATTTTAAAAGAATCCATATTTAAATGGTTAAAAATACAATAAATACAATAAATACAGGATAAACATAAATAACAATTATTATGTACCCCTCCCTCGTCTTTCGAATAGGAATACAGTCAGGACCCAGAAAGGGCTGGTAAGGAAGAAAAGCCATAGTTAGGAGACAGGGAAGCCATTTCTTTTTTTTTTTTTTTTTTTTGAGATGGAGTCTCGCTCTGTCGCCCCAGGCTGGAGTGCAATGGCACGATCTCGGCTCACTGCAAGCTCCGCCTGCCTCAGCCTCCCGAGTAGCTGGGGACTACAGGCGCCCACCACTGCGCCTGGCAAATTTTTTGAAGTTTTAGTAGAGACAGGGTTTCACCGTGTCAGCCAGGATGGTCTCGATCTCCTGACCTCGTGATCCGCCTGCCTTGGCCTCCCAAAGTGCTGGGATTACAAGCGTGAGCCACCGCACCCGGCCAGGGAAGCCATTTCATTCAGAAATATTCCTCCCTGTATTTCCTCCTATTTGTCCCTTCTTCTCTTGCCAAACTACCCACCTATATGGGATCTCATTTGAACTCAATGGTCTCTATCTGGAATCTACATTACAAGTGGATTGCAGAAACAAATCTCAATAGGAAAAAAATAAAAGAGCAATTCAAATCATTATGGATCCAAGTACAAATATTTTTGTTTTGAGAGGGTCACTGAAATATGGTTGTCTAATAGCTAAAAAGCAAAAACAACCTAGACGTCTGAAAAAGGAACCAATAGAATAAACTGATATACCTATATAATGGAATACCATGCAATCATTAAAATAGATGTAGGCTGGGCACAGTGGCTCATGCTGTAATCCCAGCATTTTGGGAGGCTGGGGCGGGTGGATCGCTTGAGCCCAGGAGTTTGAGACCAGACTGGGCAACATGGTGAAATCTTGTCTGTACAAAAAAAATCAGCTGAGTATAATGGGGTGCCCTTGAGGTCCCAGCTACTTGGGAGGCTGAGGTGAGAGGACCACCTGAGCCTGGGAGGTTGAGGCTGCAATGGGTTGTAATCGCACCATTGCACTCCGGCCTAGGTGACAGAGTGAGAGTGTCTCAAAAAAAAAAAAAAAAAAAAACCCAAAAACCAAAAAAAACCAAGATGTAAAATTGATTAATGTCACACAAAAATGTCTCAGATAAGTGGAAAAGAGATTATAAAACGGCATAGATAAGAAAATCTTTTTTTTTAAGAAAGCAAAGGAATAAAAGGATGGCTGCCCCATAGGCAGAGCAGCAGAAAATCTTGTTTTTATAAATACATGCACATAATCACATAAACGTCTAAGAGAAAACATTCCAAAAGATTTAAAATTATTACCTCTGCGTGGTAGAATTAAAGTTGACATTAAGTATTTTTTCTCATCTATATTTCCATTTTTCTTCCAAAATGAAAATGGAAATATTTTCCATTTAAAACTATTATAATAAAAGCATCTAAAAGTTACATTTTAAATATAATAGTTCTCCATATAATCTGATTTTGGATATTTAAAATCAGACTGTTATTTTAAAATGTTAATGGCTACTTTAATAATAATATACTGCTCATGAAGATATTCAAACACTACAGAATCCTATCATGGAGAATATAAACTTGCCTCTTCTCCTCCATCCCTATGTAACTAATGAGAAGTAATATAACCATTAAGCTTGTTGAATACGTTTCTAGAGATTTTTCTACGTACACAAAAACATACACACACATATGTGGAAGGAGACCTTAAGGAGGGGTGAGCAGAAGGATGGTGATGTGGGTCTTTGACGACACTGAAAAATTGCCTACCACATCTGGATTGCTTTTCTCTGCATATCTTTTAGGTGAGAAAGCAACCCTCTCTCTTGTTAAGCTGCTATTTTTTTTTTCTGTTATATAAGGTAAACACAACCATTACAAGTGAAAATTATATCACATTTAGCCTTTCAAATGTCAAAAAATTTGGATTTGATCAAAATTATACCAAATTTATACATTTGGTGAGAATAGGTGTCTTTCGAAGCTGAGTTTTCTATCAAGGAACATAATACATTTCACCACTCATTTCAGTCCTTTGTAAAATGCAATTTTTGACCAGGTATGGTGGCTCACAGCTGTAATCCCAGCACTTTGGGAGGCGCAGGTGGGTGGATCACTTGTGTCCAGGAGTTTGAGACCAGCCTGGACAACATGGTGAAACCTTGTCTCTACAAAAAATAGCAAAAATTAGCCAGGCATGGTCACGTGTACCTGCAGCCCCAGCTACTCGGGAGGCTGAGGTGGGAGGATCACCTGAGCCCAGGAGGTCGAGGCTGCAGTGAGCCATGATCATGCAGTGGCACTCCAGCCTGAGTAACAGAGTGAGACCCTGTCTCCCCACCCACACCCCAAAACAAAGCTTTGTGTGTGTGCTTTTTTTTTTTTTTTTTTAAAGAGAAAAGAAATATTTTATTTCCAAACATGACTTGCTCTCTCAGATGCAGCTGTGTGTGCTTTGTTTAAATGGAAAAAATTCATCTTTAGTGTATGTGTGTTTGGCGGGGTATGGCAGACGATTTTCGTTTACATTTTCTAACTAGTTATTACTGGAATTGCTTTTTAAAAGTCATCTCACATTCAGCAATCTTACTGAGCTCTTACTAATTTTAATAAATTCAAAGTTGATTCCTTTGAATTTTCTTGGTAGACAATGATATAAGTAACAAATATTGATCATTTTATTACACACTTTTATTTATTTTTATTTGAAATGGAGTTTCGCTCTGTTACCCAGGCTGGAGTGCAGTGGGGCAATCTCTAGGCTGGTCTCAAACTCCTGACCTCGTGATCTGCCAGCCTCAGCCTCCCAAAGTGTTGGGATTACAGGCGTGAGCCACTGCGCCTGGCCTTATTTTTTAAGTTGAGACAGGGTCTCACTATGTTGCCCAGGCTGGTTTCTACTTCCAGGGCTCAAGCAATTCTCCAGTGTGGGCCTCCTGTGTAGCTGGGGCTACAGGCATGTGCCACTTTGCGTGGCTAATTTTTAAATGTTGTGTAGAGATGGGTCTTACTGTGTTGCCCAGGTTGGTCTCAAATTCCTGGCCTCAAGCAATCCTCTTGCTTCGGCCTCCCCAAGTGTGGGATTATAGACGTGAGCCACTGCACTGGGCCTCTTTCTTTTTGTCTTGCATCAGCTTAACCCTCTAGAAGAATGTTAAAAGTCATGCTAGTAGTTGGCATCTTTGTCTTCTTCCTAATCTGAATTAAAGTATAGTCTAATGGTTTTCAATTAGAGATGAACATAAGAATCACTTGGGGAGTCATAAAAGTGCATGGTTTGGGCCCCAACCCAGACCTACTAAATTTAAATCTCTACGGGTAGGGCTCAGGCATGAACATTTTAAAAGAGGGTCTTATCCACACCACAGTGATTCTGAGGCTCACTCCTGGTTAAGAACCATTGTTCCTTTACTTTAACAACAAATAAGCTATTTGCTGTTGTTTTTCTCATAAACACCTATTAAGATTCCTAGCTTACCAAGAGCACTTGTTACTTTAAAATTCAGAAACTGATGTTGAATGTTATCAAATGTCTTTTCACCATCTATAAGGAAGGTGATAAGATTTTTATTTACTCTACTAACAAATTATATTAATATATTTCCTAATTTTGAACAGTCTTTTTTCTTTCTATTTTTAAAATTATATAGAGACGAGAGTCTCGCTTTGTTGCCTGCACTGATCTGGAACTCCTGGCCTCAAGCAATCCTCCCACCTAAGCCTCCCAAAGTGTTGAGATTATAAGTGTGAGCCACTGTGCCCAGCCTGAACAGTCTTTCAATTCTTAGAATACAGACCTGGATTTGATTTACTAATATTTTATTTAAAATTTTTGTATATTTATAAAAGTGAGATTGTGGCTGGGCATGGCTCATGCCTGTAATCCTAGCACTTTGGGAGACTGAGGCAGGGAGATCACTTGAGCCCAGGAGTTTGAGACCAGTCTGGGCAACATAACAAGACCCCTCCTCAAAAAAAAAAATTAAAAAAATTAGCTTGGCTATAGTCCCAGCTACTTGGGAGGCTGAGGTGGGAGGATCACGTGAGGCCAGGAGGTCAAGGCTGTAGTGAGTCATGATCACACTACTGCACTCCAGCCTGGACAACAGAGTCAGATCCTGTCTCAAAGCAAAAAAAGGGAGACTGGTCTACAGTTGGTTTGTCTGTCTTTTAACGTATCTTTGTTAGGTTTGGTACCACAGTTACGTAAGCTTTACAGAATGAAGCAGTAAGTTTTCCATCTCTTGCTATGTGCTGGATCTCTTAAATAACATTGGGATTATTTGTTCCTTAAAGGCTTTATAGAACTCCCTTGAAAACATTTGTGCCTTGATTATTAAACAGAATTTGGCAAATTTTATTATATAGCATAGCACCTTATGTAAGCACCCAAATGGCTTGGTGACTGCTTGTGCACATTGTCTTTTACACAGAATACTAGACCCGGAAGTTATTGGTTTATTGCATTCTAGGCATGTGAGAGTAAGGAAGTGCTTTACAACTCTGGACAGCAAATAAAAACTTCAGGGGTCCCTGCCAACTTATACTCCAGTTGATTAAACAAATGGAACCATTACATTAACACCACCTAGCTCAAGGCAGCACAGGTAAGTGGAAGACCCATAAAAAAGAGGGTGACCCCCAAACCCAAATCTTCAAACTTTATTTTTTCACCATCTTCTCAAGAGAACCTTTTGCCTTCTATCTATCACATCCTATTCTAAGCTACCAATAATTCTCACCTGGACCACCAGCACTAGCCTCCTAACACATCTCCCCATTTCCACCTCTGCTTGTGTCTCACCCAGGGCACTTGCATATGTTGTTCTCTCTGCCCAGAATACCTCTCCCAACCAAGGCTCACCTTTGTCCTTAATATCTCAGCTTAAAGCTGAGCACTATTTCCTTCAGAAAATTCTTAAAGACTCCCCACTACAGACTAGGTTACCTCTTCCTTCTTACATGCTCCCATAACACTTTGTAACTTCTCTGGAACACTTATGCTGCTATGTTGTAATTGCATATTTGTCTGGCCACTTAAATAATAGGTCTCTCCCAATAGATTGTAAGCTTCTTGTTGCCCAGGCTGGAGTGCAATGGCACAATCTTGGCTCACTGCAACCTCTCCCTCCTGGGTTCAAGCGATTCTCCTGCCTCAGCCTCCCGAGTAGCTGGGATTACAGGTGCCTGCCACCACACCTGGGTAATTTTTGTATTTTAGTAGAGACGGGGTTTCACCATGTTGGTCAGGCTGGTCTCGAACTCCTGACCTCAGGTGATCCACCTGCCTTGGCCTCCCAAAGTGCTGGGATTACAGATGTGAGCCACCGCACCCGGCCCAGCATATGTAGTTTTGATCACTGTTATATGCCCAGCTTCAAGCACAATGGCTGGCACACAGGAAGCATAACTAACATTGGATGGATGAATGCTAATCCAGGGATATGTAGTCAGAGGAAAATGCCAATTGTAGTACTCATTCCTTACACAATGTGCTCAGTATTCTATTCTATACTTAACTAAATATCACCTAAGAATAGAGATTGAGTAAACTAATGTCATCTATTTCAGGACAGTTACTTACTAACATGTTTAGGGAAATAGACAATTGTTGTTTTCTTACTTGTAAATTCCTCGTGACATATTTTCAATGTATTTAGCTTTGTCTTGTACTCCACAGTGGTAATGGTAAGTCTTAACACAGGCTTTTATTTCACATCCAATAGTAGCACCAGGCTGACTGCAAAGTGTACATTTCTGTATAAGGAAAGAGAAATAATCGTAAGCAGTATTTCAAGAAAACAGCAGCCATTTTCTATTGAAAAAGAATACACTGAAATTATCACGTAGCATATAACTGAAATAACGCTGCAACTGAAACCATACTTTGATAAGCCCTCTAATATTGCCATCCCCTGATGTTTCTATTATTTAACATTTATAAACTGCTGGCTTGTTAGAAAAACTACTGACCATCCCAGGTCTGACATCTAAATGTAGGTAAGACTCTCCTCAATACTGCCAAATACACAAAAAAATGATGTTGTATATTTTAGTGGTTGGTTTCTTTCCCTCCCTAAGATCAGATCCTTTCCTATTATGATTAGGGGAAAGAATAAGAAACCAGAAAAGCAGTTCCCCCACAGAAGAATCACTACCAGTAGACAAAAGTGCAGAGGGCGACTAAAGGGGCTGAAATCTTTTCAAGACTTCTCAGTTTGGCCTAGATAAGCCTTGCCTGAAGAATGTTCGGAGATTAAAAGGTAACTGTTGAAAAAGGGGTTTCAAGTCAAATAAGTTTGAGAAAGGATAGGTTAAGCACATCACTTTATTGCAGGACTTCTCACAGCCTTTTCTCCAAGGGTGGGGGCACAGAGTAAACAGTTTTCAAGTTTACTGAAATCTAGATGCCCTTTTATCTCTGGAGGGGCGGGGGAACATCTTGATGAACTAACTTCCTTTAGGGCACACTTGGGGGAAATGCTAGGTTAGTGTTTACCCCAACCCTCAATGGTGCAGAGGTAAACAATAAGTTGGTAAGATAATTGAATTGCTATCTTAGTCACCTATTTGAACTTTAGCTGTATTATACAACACTGCTCTGAATAATACGATAAAGTGGTTTTTCCTTTTTTCAGTACCACAAGCTCTGTTATGAAAGTTTCCTTTTCAGCTGGATGCTCATGCCTGTAATCCTAGCACTTTGGGAAGCCAAGGCGGGTGGATTGCATGAGGTCAGGAGTTCATGAGAAGCCTGGCCAACATAATGAAACCCTGTCTCTACTAAAAATACAAAAATTATCCAGGTGTGGTGGTGCATGTTTGTAATCCCAGCTACTTGGGAAGCTGAAGCACGGGAATCACCTGAACCCGGGAGGCAGAGGTTACAGTGAGCCAAGATTGCGCCACCGCACCCCAGCCTGGGCGACAGAGTGAGACTCTGTCTCAAAACAACAACAACAAAGAAGGCCTATATGAAACAAGTGCCACAAATTTTGGTAATTGATGAAGCAAGATGATGGATAGATACGTGTTACTAGGCTTTCCAATTGTGGTATGTTTGAAAATTTCCCAACAAAAAATTTAAAAATTAATTTCTAGAGACAACTGATATTATTATAGCATTCATAAGCTATAAAGGAGTAAGTGATCAATAAAGATGCCAATATTTCTTAGAGCTACTTGTTGGTAATTCAGTATGTTTAACATGAGACTAAGGTGTGTTTTATATTATTTTATTTAAAAAAACTTTTAACGCTATGACAAACATTTTAAGAGGCAGTCCTGTGTATGTGTACTTTAAAAAGAAAGCCCTGAAAAAAATTTCCTTTAAGCAAGCTTACACAATGTAACATTTTAAACTTAAAAAAGTTTGTCACATTCATATCTTCATTTATTTTATTGTTAAAGGCTTGCAAATGCCTTGAAATGTATATAAATCTCAGTATAATCCTCTTAAGTAATGAAGTTACATAGAAAGAGAAATAAGTTTCAGTAACATCAACATCCTTTATTATATTACAAATAAGTCAATATACTTTGCTTTAACATATGAACTACTTTATATAAAATTTTCTGATGACTGGATAAATTTGGGATGTACTCTAAATTTAAAGCAGCAAGTCAAGTGTAATGTTGCATAACAAATATAAAAACTACAGACCATTCTTTTTCCTCGCTTAATCTCCTGAAGTACAGTTTTAATATCAAAGTCTCCAAATTCT
This sequence comes from Papio anubis, assembly GCF_008728515.1. Classification (NCBI taxonomy): domain Eukaryota; kingdom Metazoa; phylum Chordata; class Mammalia; order Primates; family Cercopithecidae; genus Papio; species Papio anubis. The sequence goes on from NC_044996.1 coordinate 20,268,992, forward strand.
GCTCTTGAGGTTGTTGTGAGCTGGACTGTGCCAGAAGAAAACAACTAGAGAAGAAAAATGCAGGAACATTAACATTCAGAATCCTTATGAGGAAAACATTAAATGTGATAACAAGTGTGTTATATTTAATTTCTGAAGAAAGATAATCTTTCCTTAATAATCAAGTATCTGCTCAAATATTTTTAATATATTTACATGTCTGATTAAAATACAGCCAAAATTATGGACATTGAAATAAAAATGAAGATTGCCAGTGTGAAGCCAAGATTAAATCGCTTCAAGCAATGAAAATTTCAACAATGTCACTCTATTCTCAACTATTTTACATTTCCACAAAGTTTTAAAAAACAGTTTAAATTGGCAAATTTCAACCATAGATGCAGATCAGAATCACTTGGGGGATTTTGTTTTTCAAACTAGACACATATGAGATCTATTCCACAGGGTTCCTAGATGCACATATTTTGGAAAAAGCTCACCAGGTAAATATGATATGTACTCTGGTTAAGAACCTGTGACATAAATAATGTAATTTTAAAAACCTTATCAATGGGATGAGTCATTCAATACACTCTAAGTCAAAGATATTTATGTATACTGTAAGTCAGGCATGGATCTAAGGATGTCAAGATAAAAACTTATTCTTATCTTCAAGGAATTTAAGAGTCTGTTAGGGAAGATAAGTTCATAAATGAATAACTGTAATACAGTGTGTTAAGTACAACAGAGATAATTATTAGGTTATAGTAAAAGTCTAAAATATATTTCATGACATGCTTATAAAGACAAAATTTTTACAGTTATGAAATAATTAATTACAGATTATCCTAACTACAGTAACTATAATTAGAATTACTTCAAATCCTACTAAAACATAAAGGCTATAATTTAATAAAATCTAAATTTTATTAAGATTTGGGATTACAAGATATACTATTCATAACTCTAAAATACTAATACTTGTGGGGGAAGTTTTTTGGTTACTAGCTAAATGATTTTTAAAAAATCACTTGGGCTTTTAGATCACAGGGGAAACAAAGAAAAACAAACAAACAAACAAAAAAACAAAATTGGGCTTAAAAGAACCATGGTTACCATGCACTTATAATGGGCAGCTGCCTTCTTGGCATTAAATATATGCAGTTTTCCTCGTGCTTCATTTTCTTCCTCCCCTACATGGCAAAATCCACATTTAGGCCTGGTGTCACTAGGGCTGCTTCTGTGTGGAGACCTATCTCTCTGCAAATGTAAAAGAAAAAAAGAACTTAAAAAAAAATCATGAAAATATGCTATCAGTATTTCAAGCTTATTTAACATTTCAAATGATGAACTTCACCTATAGTTTAAATGAAATATTCATGGTGCAACAAAAAGTAAGAATCCAACAGTTTTTTTTACTTACATAGGAACTACTTTCCATTTCGTCTGTTCCATGGGAGGATGTGGACCTGGTATCTTCTGACAGTCCTTTAAAATTAGTTTTTCTTGGCCTTCCTTTGCGACTTTTCTTTTTACTTTTAGGTGATGAGGGCTCCAGTTCGTGTTCATTAAAACTTTCCTCTAAATCAGCTGCTTAAAAATGAACAAAAACCTTTTATGGACCAATCTCAAAATAAGTATTAGTTCATGGGTCTTTAGGACATATGTTTCTTCTTAGAATGAAACTGTCTCCAGAAATGAGGAGAAATGGTCTGCAGTATGCTCAATATAGCAACCCAATGTTTCAGATAAATACAATAAAAATCAAATACAAATAGTTTAGTAAATTAATTTTTAGAGTTTGCTTTTGTATTTTTTTTTTTTTTTTACCATAGGTTTCAAAGAGTTTGTAAAAGTAGAACACTTACCTAGAAAATACACTTATTGTAACTTGGAAAACTAAATGAAAATAAAGTAGATATATTTGTGCTATCCAATGTGGTAGCCACTAGCAACATGTGGCTTAAAAAAATTAAGTCAGTTATAATTAAACACAATTAAAACTTCAGTCTCATAGTCACACTGACTGCACTGCAAGAGCTTATTAGCTATATGTGGCTAGTTGCAACTGTATTAGACAGCACATATACAGTGTCACTGTCACAAAAAAAGTTCTATTGGATAACATTGGTCTAGATTACTCTTCAAACTATCATGAAAACTGAATGAATAAATTCAACAAGGAAGTCATTTACAATTGAACTAATGGATCAAGTAATTAAACAAATATTAAGTACAAAAAGAATTTCTAATACAAGCAGTAAAAGAAGTATGTTGCTAGTTAGTTGCATATGCTTTAATGAATTAAGCAAAACTTACGCAGAAATTTGAGAACTGCATTTCTCAGTAATCTGAAAAGAATTTCTACCATAATGAAAGGTGTTTCATCAGTAGTTTACTATAAATATTTTATTTATTGAGGGCCTCTGTATAAGATAATGTATTAATATTTAGTGTTTAAAAGGGTAATAAAAACCAAATGTTCACTTGCCATAAGGTCAAACTATGGAAAGTTTTAGGTATGGCTCTAATATCTTCACCATTTTTTCCTTTACCATGTTATTGATTATAATTCTAGAGACTAATTTCTCAATGAGAAACCATATCAACTCCTATGCTCAGATGTTAATATCTTTCCTACTACTTTGAAGGTTGTTTATTAGAAACGAAAGTACATTTATTATAAGAAAAGGGCAATTCAGTTGGTATACCTGAATATATATAAACTAAGGGAACTACAAGTATTAGGTTGTTTGCAAAACAGTTAATAACAATATACATGAGTGCAACTTCACAGAGCTGTGGTAGGACCTGAGGGAGTTAAGGGGAAAAGGTAAAAGTTATTGGATAGTGTTTTATAGGCAACAACATAAATTCATGTGAATAACTTCCTGTGAAGACAGAGAAGTCAATTAAAGATGTTTTCTCTCCTCAACACAATAGCAAATTTCATGTCAGAATATACTACTTAATTTAAATATTCAAACTGACAATCTTTAATACAGGGAATTTCACTAAAAGCTGTCAGAATCACTTGCACTTGGCTGGACACGGTGGCTCACACCTGTAATCCCAGCACTTTGGGAGACCGAGGCAGACAGATCACGAGGTCAGGAGTTCAAGACCAGCCTGGCCAATATGGTGAAACCCCATCTCTACTAAAAATACAAAAAATTAGCTGGGCGTGGTGGTACGCGCCTGTAGTCCCACCTAATTGGGAGGCTGAGGCAGAAGAATCACTTGAACCCGGGAGGCAGAGGTTGCACTGAGCCAAGATTGTGCCACTGCACGTCCAGCCTGGGTGACAAAGCAAGACTCCATCTCAAAAAAGAATTCTTGCACTTGCCAAATATTAAAATTTCTCAAAATGAAAAATCGTAACCGTTTCAATCATTCTAAGACATCTATGTGTATGTATATATAAAACATTCAGTTTTATACATATGTATACACATATAATATATTCAGTTATCTATTATGAAAATAAGCATCACTAACACCATACATAACACTATTAAATAACATTTAATAGTTGTTTAACAAATAACATTAATAAACAAATAAGATGTTTAATAAATAACATTATTAAACATCTATAAAAATTACTTAAGAACTGATTCCATTATCAAGCCAACATGATTAGTTTCCCACATGGCATATTTGTTCTAAATATGAAATCATTCCACAAAAATTTTTAACAACTTTAACATCAATAGTAAAAGTCACGAAAAATTCATATATTTAACTATATTAGACTTTCGAACTTCTGAAAAGTATAAATTAAAAAGTGATAAATTTGGGCCGGGTGCGGTGGCTCACGCCTGTAATCCCAGCACTTTGGGAGGCCAAGGTGGGCAGATCACCTGAGATTGGGAGTTCGAGACTCTCCTGACTAACATGGAGAAACCTGTATCTACTAAAAATACAAAACTAGCTGGGCATGGTGGCGCATGCCAGTAATCCCAGCTACTCGGGAGGCAGAGACGGAAAATGGCATGAACCCGGGAGCCAGAGCTTGCAGTGAGCCAAGAGCACACCACTGCACTCCAGCCTGGGCGACAAAGTGAGACTCCGTCTCAAAAAAAAAAAAAAAAAAAAAAAGTGGCAAATTAAAAGGCAGACAATAAACTGGAAAAAGGCCGGGCATGGTGGCCAAGGTGGTTGGATCACTTGAGGTCAGGAGTTCGAGACCAGCCTGGCCAACAAGGTGAAAACCCATCTCTACTAAAACTCCAAAAAAAAATTAGCTGGGTATGGTGTCGTGTGCCTGTTAACCCAGCTACTAGGGAGGCTGAGGCAGGAGAATCACTTGAACTCAGGAGGCAGAGGTTGCAGTGAGCCGAGATCATGCCACTGTACTCCAGCCTGGGTGACAAAGCAAGACTCTGTCTCAAAAATAAAATAAAATAAAATAAAATAAAATAAAATAAAATAAAACTGGAAAAATATCTGCTTCTGCTGTACCTCTGACAAAGAATTAGTATCGTTATGACATGATAAACTCATACAAGATTAAGACCCAAATGGAAAAATAGATCAAGGATATAATCAGATAATTCTCAGAATATAAGTAGTTAATAAGCACATTTTAAAAATATTTAACTTCTCCAGAACCAAAGTGCAAATTAAGTGATATATCATTTTCACCTATCAAAACAGCAGACTTTAAATAGTTATTAAAAGCTAAAATAAAAACCACAATGAGATACCATCTCACATCAGTCAGGATGGCTATTATTAAAGAGTCAAAAAACAATAGATGCTAGTGAGGCTGTGGAGAAAAGGGAACGTTTATACACTGTTGGTGGGAATGTAAATTAGCTCAGCCACTGGGGAAAGCAGTTTGGAAATTTCTCAAAGAACATAAAACGGAACTACTATTTGACCCAACACCACCATTACTGGGTATATATTCAAAAGGAAACAAATCATTCCACCAAAAAGACACATGCACTGGTATGTTCACCACAGCACTATTCATAATAGCAAAGACAAGGAATCAACCTAGGTGTCCATCAACAGCGGACTGGATAAAGAAAATGTGGTTTGGAGTGGAATGCCCTGCTACATGGAATACCCTGTAGCCATAATAAAGAATGCAATAATGTCCTTTGTGGCAATAAGGATATAGCAGGAACAGAAAACCAAATACAACATGCTCTCACTTATAAGTGGGAGCTAAACACTGGGTTCTCATGGACATGGAGATGGCAGTAATAGAAACTGGGGACTACTAGAGGGAGGAGAGAGGGACAAGGGCAAGGGTTGAAAAACTAACTATTGGGTACTATGCCCAGTACCTGGGTAATGGCATCATTCATACGCCAAACCTCAGTATCACATAATATACTCAGGTAACAAACCTGAGCGTGTACTCCCTGAATCTGAAATACAAGTTAAAAAAAAAAAGGTACAATAAACCCAACAAAATATGTGTTAGAAAGAAAATATAAAACAAGTGCCCCTAAATGGAGAGAGAGACTATGTTTCTGAATGAACATGATAGACAGAAAATCAGCTCTCACTAATCTGACTTTATGAAATGAAACTTAAAGTTGATTCTGTGGTCTTCTGGAAAATGGACAAGAATACACAAGATGAAAAAAAGAATACACAAGAGTATCTTTTTGAAAAGAAGATATCAAAATATACTATAAAGCAATAGCAGTTAAACCACTGGCACAAGAATAGACACATACCAGTGGAAGAGAATCTCCAAGTTTGAAAACAGACGCACATGCACATGAAAATTGAAAGTATGGTAATGGCGGCATTTCAGGTGAGTAGAAAAGACATAACAGCACAACTGGCTATCCATCTTTTAAAAACGGATACATCATACTATATGAAAAAGTTCAGATGGATTAAAAATCTAATTGTAAAGTAAACTATTAATACAATAGGAGAAAATAGAGGAGAATTTTAAAAAATAATCTTGGATCAGGACATGTAAGAAGCCCTAAAGGAAAAGACTGGGAGATTTGACTAAAAATTAGTAACTTTTGTACAGCTAAAGGCACCATAAACTAAGTTAAAAGAAATACATTGGGCCCGGCGCGGTGGCTCAGGCCTGTAACCCCGGTGCTTTGGGAGGCCGAGGTGGGCAGATCACCTGAGGTCAGGAGTTTGAGGCCAGCCTGGCCAACATGGCGAAACCCTGTCTCTACTAAGAATACAAAAATTAGCTGGGCGTGGTGGCAGGGTGCCTGTAATCCCAGCTATTCAGTAGGCTGAGGCAGGAGAATCGCCTGAACTTGGGAGGCGGAGGTTACAGTGAGCCAATATCGCGCCACTGCACTCCAGCCTGGTGACAAGAGCGAAACTCTGTCTAAAAAAAAAATAATAATAAATAAATAAATTGGAAGATCATTTGCATATAGTGACAGAATATCTATATTATAGAGAACACCTGCATATCAATTTTAAAAAGACAAACTCTAAGAGAAAAATGCACAAAGAACAGGAAAACGCAATTCACAAAAGAAATATAAATGACAAGAAAACATGAACAGATGCCCAACCTCACCAGTGAAAATGGAAATTAAAATTAAATGAAATAATCAGACAAAAAGACTTATACCTAGCACAGGTATGGGAATTTGACGCTGTTGGTGGGAACATAAACTGGGTAAACAGTTTCAGAAGCAACGTGACAGTACTCACTCCCCACGTTAAATGCATAGACCCTTTGACTTGGCAATCCCATTTCTAAGACTTTTATCTCATAGAGTCACTCGTATAAGTACATAAGTATATTACGTATAAGGGAAGGTGTTGCAGTATTATTTGTAATCATGAAAAAACAGATATAACCAATTTTATTAATAGATAAATCCTTAGGCCTGGGCACAGTGGCTCACGCCTATAATCTCAGCACTTTGGGAGGCCAAGGCGGGTGGACTGTTTGAGGTCAGGAGTTCAAGACCAGCCTGACCAACATGGTGAAACCCTGTCTCTACTAAAAATACAAAAATTAGCTGGGTGTGGTGGTGCACGCCTGTAATCCCAGCTACTCAGGAGGCTGAGGCAGAAGAATCACTTGAACCCAGGAGGCGGTGGTTGCAGTGAGCTGAGATCACGCCATAGCACTCCAGCCTGGGAGCCAGAGCAAGTCTCAAAAAAAAAAAAAAAAAAGTGAAAATCTTCTTTTCACCTTCTACTTCCACCTGCTCTGTGCTTCCAGCTGGCTCCTCAGGCTCCCTAACCTGCCTCCCTCCCTAACCTCCTGACCTCCCACCAAGGAAAGCACTGTTAACTGCTTCTTTTCTCAACCTCAGTGTGTAAGAATCTGGGTTTGAATCTTGGATCTTCCACATACTGTGTATCTTTGGACCTGAAACCTACCTCAGGGTGTTCTTAAATTAATTACATGAATTCCTGCATGTAAAGTACTTAAAACAGTGCCTGGCATATAAGACGCTTTCAGTAAATGCTATTATTTTCTCTGCATATGCACGTTTTTAAAATGGTATTCTAAGCACACTATTCTGCATCTTGCTTTTTCTGCTTAATATAGCTTGACAACTTTCCATGTCAGTATATAGGAATTTACCTCCTTCCATGTAAGAGCTAATAGTAATCCATCATATTTAACCAGCCCCCTATGGTTATGACTTGTAAGTTTTCAGTGTTTTTGCTGTTACAAATGTGATGAACATCTTTCTCCATTTATCTTTGCTCACTTGTACAGTATCTTAACAGCTTTCATTTGTAAATATGTGTGTATAAGTTGGAAATAGAATAGTAAGAGCTAACATCTGAGCTTTCGAGTTTTCACTATACCAGATACGCTATGTGGTTTATATGCATTATCTCATTTGAGCCTCACAATCACTCCACAAAGTTGTAACGGTCATCTTCCCAACCCCCTCTTCACCCCCCACCACCCTGTTTTACAGATAAGGAAGTTTAGAAAGGTTAAGTAATTTTGCCCAAGGTCACAAAGCTAGAGAATGGCAGAGCTGGGACAAATACGTATATGTCAGTGAATAACTACAAGGATGCTCTTAAAATAGTAATATTCATTGTCATGGAAATACACATTTCCATATGCTCCTGGATGTTAGAAAAAGAACAGTTATGCTTATGTATGCACATAATTGGTCTGGAAGGAAACACAAGAAACTCACAGATAGTAGTGTTTGCTTTTAGCAGAAGAATTCAGAAAAGGATACAAGGGCACAGGTGACAGGAAAGCCTGATTTTTGTACAATGTTCATGTACCTATTCAAAATAAATACGATAAAAGGTAAAATTTTACACTTGTATTCACAACTGCAATTTCTAAAAATCCAGGCTGATAAAGTAGGTGACAAAACAGGGTTGTCCTCCTTCTCAAGCCACCAAACATTCCCAGCCTCTTATCAGCACAGCTTGCAGATGTCTGTGTCACTTTAGAATGGCCAGGCCCCTCTCTATTACCCTTCAGCTCTTTTCTGGCCCCTATGGGGAGGGGAATGCCCAACTTACCAGGACACCAACTCTCTTCCTAGTACTGCAAAGCCCTGTCTGTCCCTTTCCTGATTCTCTTCTCTTAGTAACCAATGTTTTCCTCATTTTACAACTTCCTGGTTTACGCTCCACCTTCCTCCTCCTAAGTTCTCCCATCAGTTAACAGTGTGAAGTAGAAAGGATAACTGGACAGAACGTCTGAAATTGCCACTTACTAGGTCTTAACTTGGTTAAGTTACTTACCATTCACAAGTGTCCTCATGTGTCAAATGGGACTAATGTTAATACCTTTCTTACAAGGCTGCTTGAAGAAATTACTTGTGAAAAATGCTTTGTAAACTATAAAATTATATTTGTTAGTTAATACTCTTGGCATATCTTGTGTAGTCTGTAAGCTCTTTGTCCACATGGGGACTCTTTCTTAAATTCCCCAAGGTGCTCACACCTTGCAGGCACTCAATAAATGCTTGTCAGAGTTAAAAAAAGAAACAAACAAAAAGGACAGGCATTAAGATTGAGGCAAGCATCACCACCTCTGCTTTGAATCTTCATAGTTGCTGCAAAAGGAAAACTGGAGGACATTCGTCCTGCTTTTTCCAGTGTAAACATGATGTGCATTTACTCTGGAAGTGCGGAGTCATTTGTGAACTCAGTTTCCTGCTTTTTCAGGAAAGGTATCAGGTAAATGATTTATATACATATATATATGTATATAATATATATACACATACACATGCATATACAAACACATGCACATATACATACACATGGATATACAAATGTGTAGCATACACCCAAAATATATTATTAATTAAGTGTGCTAAAATGAAATCTGATGCCTGGGATTACTTCAAAATAATCCAGACGAAGAAAGTGAGTGGGGGGTAAAGATGAAACGTTATGCTGTTATTTCTACTTTTGCTTAAGTTTGAAATTTCCTATAATGAAAGTTTGTACAATGTGCTAAATCAAACATGGGCATACACAATGCCTAACACAGTACTCTGCACATGGGTGAATCAGAAAGAATATGGAGTAGGCCAGGCACAGTTGCTCACGCCTATAATCCCAGGACTTTGGGAGGCTGAGGCGGGTAGATCACCTGAGGTCAAGAGTTCGAGACCAGCCTGGCCAACGTAGCAAAACCCTGCCTCTACTAAAAATACAAAAATTATCCGGGCATGGTGGTGGGCGCCTGTAATCCCAGCTACTTGGCTGAGGTGGGAGGATCGCTTGAACCTGGGAGGTGGAGGCTGCAGTGAGCCGAGATCGCACCACTGCACTCCAGCCTGGGTGACAGAATGAGACAAACAAACAAAAAAAGAATATGGAGTCAGTTTTACACGGTGCAAAGACCACAATATGAATACACTACTAAAATTTTCCAGGTTAAAGTACAAAGAATTTAAATTCCATTGTCATCTAAGGAAGAGCACATGAAAAGATGGTGATAAAAGCAGGTGGAAGTTTAAAGGAATAATAACGATATAGAACACAGTATTTACAGACATCTTCAAGATATCGTGGGTTTGCTTCCAGACTACCACAGTAAAGCAAGTATCGCAGTAAAGCAAATCACACGAATGTTTTCGCTTCCCAGTGCATTTAAAAGTTATGTTTACACTATATTGTAGTCTACTAAGTGTATAATAGCATTATGTATATAAAAAGGTATGTACCTTCATTAAAAATACTTTATTGCTAAAAAAAAAAATGCTAACAATCATCTGAGCTTTCCAGTAAGTTGTAATCTTTTTGCTGGTGAAGGGTCTTGCCTTGATGCTGTTGGCTGCTAACTGATCAAGGTGGTGGATGGCTGAAGGATGGGGTGGCTGTGAAAATTCCTTAAATTAAGACAACACTGAAGTTTGCCACACGGATGGACTCTTTCTTTTATGAAATATTTCTCTATAGAATGAGATGCTGTTTGATAGCATTTTACCCACAGGAAAAATTCTTTCAAAATTAGAATCAATCCTCTCAAACCCTGCCACTGCTTTATCAACCATGTTTACAGAATATTCTAAATACTATGTTGTCGTTTCAACAATGTTCACAGCATCATCACCAGAAGTACACTCTGTCTCAAGAAACTACTTTCTTTGCTCATCCATAAGAAGCAAACTCCTCATCTGTTAAAGTTTGATCATGAGATTACAGCAATCCAGTCCCATCTTCAGGCTCCACTTCTAATTCTAGTTCTCTTACTATTTCTACCACATCTGCAGTGACTTCCTCCACCGAAGTCCTACACCTCTCAAAGTCATCCGTGAGGGTTGGAATAAACTTCTTCCAAATTCCTGTTAACGTCAATATTTTGACCTCTGTCCTTGAATCACAAATGTTCTCAATGGCATCCAGAATGATGAATCCTTTCCAGAAGGTTTTTAATTGCCTTGCCCAGATTCATCATAGAAATCACTATGTATGGCAGCTACAGCCTTATGAAATGTATTTCTTAAATAATAAGACTTGAAAGTCCAAAGTACTCCTTGGTCCATGGGCTCTATGGACTGCAGAATTAATGCTGTACTAGCATGACACGAAGACAACATTCATCTCCTTGTAGATCTCTGTCAGAGCTCTTGGATGACCAGATGCATTGTCAATAAGCAGTAATATTTTGAAAGGAATCTTTTTCTCTGACCAGTAGGTATCAAGAGTGGGCTTAAAATATTCAGTAAACCATGCTATAAACAGATGTGCTATCATTCATTTATAGAGCATAAACAGAGTAGATTTATTGTAATTCTGAGGGCCCTAGGATTTTTTAAATGGTAAATGAGGATTAGCTTTAAAGTCACCAGCTGCATTAGCCCCTAACAAGACTCAGTCTGTACTTTGAAGCTTTGAGTCCAGGCATTGACGTCTCTCTAGCTACGAATGTCCTAGATGGCATCTTCCTCCAATACAAGGCTGTTTCATTGATATTAAAAATCTGTTGTTTTGTGTAGGCAACTTCACCAATGATCTTAGCTAGATCCTCTGTATAACTCACTATATTTCTACATCAGCACTTGCTGCTTTCACCTTGCACCTTTATTGTTATGGAGACTTCTTTCCTTAAATCTGATGAACCAACCTCTGCTAGCTTCAAATTTTTCTTCTGTAGATTCCTTACCTCTCTCAGCCTTCATAGAATTGAAGAATCAGAGGCTTGCTCTAGATTAGGCTTTGGCTTAAGGGAATGTTGTGGCTGGTTTATCTTCTATCCAGACCACCAAAACTTTCCCCATATCAGCAATAGGGCTGTTTCACTTTCTTATCATTTGTGTGTTCCCCGGAATAGCACTTTTAACTTCCTCCAAGAACTTTTTTTTTTGCATTCACAACTTGGTTGTTTGGTACAAGAGGCCTAGCTTTTGGCCTGTCTCAGCTTTCAACATGCCTTCCTCACTAAGCTTAATAATTTCAGCTTTGAATTTAAAGTGAGAAAAGTACAACTCTCCCTTTTACTTAAACACTTAAGAGGCCATTAGAGGGTTATTAATTGGTCTAATTTCAATACTGTTATGTCTTAGAGAATAGGGAAGCCCAAAAAGAGGGAGAGAGATGGAGAATGGTTGGTTGGGTAGGCAGCCAGAACACACATCACATTTATCAATTAAGTTCACTGTCTTACATGGGCACGGTTCATGATGTCCCAAAACAATTTGCAATAGCAATATCAAAGATTATTGATCATAGATCACCAAAACGGATAAAAAAAATGAAAAGGTTTGAAATATTGTGAGAATTGCCAAAATGTGACAGAAACAAAGTGAGTACATCCTGTCAGAAAAAATGATGCCAACAGACTTGTTCAATGCAACGTTGCCACAAATCTTCAATTTGTAAAAAATGCAGTATCTGTGAAGCACAAAAAACTGAAGTGCAATAAAGTAAGGTATGCCTGTACTGAGCCATTGTTTAGAGTTGTACACACATTATTTTTCATTTAATCCTTAGAATAATCCTATGAGGTAGGTTTAAAAAAAACAAAACAAAACAAATTTTACAGATGCAATATCTAACGCTCTCCTCTGAGAGAGATCAAGTAATTTGCCCCAGATCATGTGCCTAGGATGTGGCAGAGCTAAGATTCAAATACAGACCTTATTTCAAAGCCAATACTCTTAACCAGTATATAATACTGCTTCCCAGTACTTCATAAGTCTATTCAGTGCTACTCAACTTAAAAGGTTTTTAAAGAGCTTAATACCAACATCGAAATCTCCCTATATTTCTATTTAATAAAAGTAATGCAAACTGTGGCCAGGTGCAGTGGCTCACGCCTGTAATCCCACCACTTTGGGAGGCCAAGGCGGGTGGATCACGAGGTCAGGAGATTGAGACCATCCTGGCCAACATGGTGAAACCCTGCCTCTACTAAAAATAGAAAAATTAGCTGGGCGCGGTGGCGCTTGCCTGTAATCCCAGCTACTCGGGAGGCTGAGGCAGGACAATCACTTGAACCAGGGAGGCAGAGGTTGCTGTGAGCTGAGATCGTGCCACTGTACTCTAGCCTGGGCAACAGAATGAGACTCTGTCTCAACCAAATGAACAAACAAAAAACAAACAAAACACTAAGTAAATATTAAAGCAGGTAAAGGCTGCAAATCTACATAAATTATAACATTTTTAAGATACTTTTAACATAACTATGGTGACCCTATTTCCTGAAACATAAACTGAGTTATATCATTTGACAAGCAATTTCTAATATAAAGTTTCAGAACTGTCCATTAGGGAATCCACCAGGTTCTTGAATAAAATATAGACTATAGCCTCCAAGGTTAGGCACAAAAGATTCCTTTACACCATCTCAGAAAGCACGGGATTTTGTGGGTCACTGTAGTTCTAACACTTATCACCACTTTATCTTTTCAAGTAATTTCAGACTTATAAAAAAAGTTGTCATAAAAATTCCTGTATACCCTTCACTCAGATTCTAAAAATAATATTTTACCACATTTGCTTTATCATTCATTCTCTCTCAATATCCATACACATTTTTTCCTGAAAGGTTTAAGAGTAAAATGCAGCCATGATGTCACCACTGTATTTTAATGTTTGTTACATATCTGTCACTAAATTATGCCCTCCCCAACTCCCCCAAAACTAAAATTTGTCTCATTTGATACATGAGGACACTTCACCTTGTGAATAAGTTAAACAAGTTAAGACCTCGTGGGGCAGTTTCAGACTTTCTGTCCAGATATCCTTTCTGTCCAGATATCCTTTCTACTTCACACTGTTAAATGATGTGAGAACTTAGGAGGAGGAAGATGGAGCATAAACTAGGAAGAAGGTAAGATGAGGAAAATAGTGGTTAAGAAGAGAAGACAATCAGTAAAGGGACAGACAGGGCTTTATAATACTAGGAAGAGTGTTGGTGTACTGGTAAATTGGGCATTACTCTCCCCAATTTACCACACTCAAAAACCTTATAATCACATAAAATGGTTCTATTTCTGACATCCCTATGTCACACTCTGGGACCACAAATGCTTGTTTTCCTAAGTACTTTCATTCTCATTGTTCTTCAACCCTATTAGGACCTCCAGTCCATTGATGACTTCTTGTTTCTTGTTCTCCTGCCATCACTTCCCTCCCTATCTCGCTCAAACTGCTCTCTTGCAAATATCTGAAACTCCCATATCCCTTTACTTCATTAAACTCACTTGGCAAGATCCCAATTTTTATTTACCCTACTAGCCACTTTATCTATGCACATACAGGATCCTGAATTACTGGTGGAAAAGTCACATCACTTGACTGATGGGAATCACTGCATAAACTCATAGGTACTAACCTCAACAGCGCCCTTAACCTATTCTGGAAACCTTACATTTCTCCAAGCAAACTTCCTCTCCCCGTCTTCAGAGCTATTCTTTCAAATAGTTCTCTTTCCTCCAGCTTCCAACCCTCACACCTTTCGCTACATTCTCCTTCACAGAGAAGACAGACCAGATAGGAGCCACTTATCCTCTTTGTTCCCTCCTACTACAGTGGAAATGCCCTCTTATCACAGGCCAGTTGTTTTGCTTGTGTGCTGAATCCTTTTTCCTTTACCTTCAATCTCTTCCTACCCAAAGCATCCTTTCTCATAAGTGTCTATCAATCAATTAATTCTCCTCCTTAAAAAAAAAAAAGCCAAAGGCTGGGAGTGGTGGCTCACACTTGTAATCCCAGCACTTTGAAAGGCTGAGGTGGAGGACTGCTTGAACCCAGGTGTTTGAGACCAGCCTGGGCAATGTGGCAAAACCCCATTTCTACAAAAAAGACGACGCTCTTCCGATCAATAAAATTAGCCAGGTGTGGTGGCACATGCCTGTAGTTCTAGCTACTCAGGAGGCTGAGGTGGGAGGATCACTTGAGCCTGGGAGGCTGAGGCTGCAGTGAGCCATGATTGAGCCACTGGACTCCAGCCTGTGTGATAGAGTGAGACTCTGTCTCAAAATAATAAATAAAAATAAAAGGCAATTAAGTGAAAGAGGCCAATCTGAAAAAAGCTATACACTGTATGATTCCAACCATGACATCCTGGAAAAGGCAAAGCTATGGAGACAGTAAAAGTATCAGTGGTTGCCAGAGGTTTGGGAGGGAAAAGGGATGAACAGGTGGAGCACAGGGGATTTTCAGGGCAATGAAATGATTCTGTATGATACTGTAATGGTAGGTACATGTCATCATATACATGTCAAAACCCATAGCATGTACCACACCAAGAGTGCACTAACTTAAACTATGGACTTTGGGTGATAATGATGTGCCAATATCACCCAGTCTGGTGTGGGATGTTAATAGTGGGTAGGCTGTGTGTGTGTGTGTGTGTGTGTGTTAGGGGTTGGGGAACAGGAGATATATGGGAACTCTGTACTTTCTGCTCAATTTTGCTATGAACCTAAAACTGTTCTAAAAATAAAGTCTATTAATCAAGGGAAAAAAGCCACCCTTTAACTTCCTTCTAACTATTCCCCTCCCCTTTACAAGCAAACTTATTAGGAGGCTTACCTGTGTTACTCTTAACATCCTACACCAGAGTGGTACATTTGTTACAATGGATGAACCAATATAGGCATATCATTATTACCTGAAGTCCACAGTTTACATTAGGGTACTCTTAGTGTGGTACATTCTATGAATTTTGACATGTATGTAACATGCCATGTCACAAATCTCCAATTTCTCACTTCCCATTTGCCGAGGTGCATATCAATATGGCTTTTGCCCCTATTACTTTACCCAAACTATTTTCTAAGGTCACCCATGGCTCCGTTGTCACTGAATCCAATGGATGCTTTTTCAACAGTCTACCAAGTTGACCATTTGGTTCCTTCAGGAACTACTCTCTTCCTTCCTTTGGTTTCCAGGATGTAACACTAATCTGACTTTCCTCCTCCCTCTCTAGCCATTGTTTCTCTCTCCCTTTGCAGGCCCATCCTTCCATACCCAGCCTTTAATTGTTAAAAGTTCCTCAAGGCTCAGTCCTAAGCCCTTTCCTCTTCTGAACTCTCTCCTTAGGGGATTTTTACTCCACTCACAAAGATGCAATTATTTATACTCTCACTTGGCAAATTTCTATCTCTAGCCAAGGTCTCTATTCTGAGAACAAGAACCATATAATCAATCCATCTGCTTCTCTGATATCCCCACTTAACTAGCTCATAGGTATCTTTTTTTTTTTTTTTTTTGGAGACGGAGTCTCACTCTGTCACCCAGGCTGGAGTGCAGTGGCCGCATCTCAGCTCACTGCAAGCTCCACCTCCTGGGTCTACACTATTCTCCTGCCTCAGCCTCCCGAGTAGCTGGGACTACAGGCGCCCGCCACCTTGCCCGGCTAGTTTTTTGTATTTTTTAGTAGAGACGGGGTTTCACCGTGTTAGCCAGGATGGTCTCGATCTCCTGACCTCGTGATCCACCCATCTCGGCCTCCCAAAGTGCTGGGAGTACAGGCTTGAGCCACCGCGCCCGGCCAATAGGTATCTTAAACTTGATCTTTCAAACTTAAGTCATCAACTTTCCCCAAAAGCTTACTTCACCTCTCCTGTTATCTAAGCAAATGGCAACATCAGTCACCCATTTGCATATGCCAGAAACCTTGGAGTCATCTCTAATATCTCTTTTCCCTCATCTCTATACTGGATGCACCTGCTAAGTGCTATCAATTCTATCTTCAAACACTCTTCCTAAATTTGTCTACTTCTGCTCAACCCCGTAATTACAACTCTAGTCCAAGCCTGCTATCATTACTAAACAGGATTCCTACAACAAGCCATTCTGTTTGCTTAAAACCCTCAATTACCTCTTGCTGTTCTTAGGATGATATTCAAAATCCCTACCAATCTGGCCCATGTATTCTCCTCCCAACCTCATGTGCCACTCTACCTATCATTTTTGTTTGTTGGAGTAAGAGACAGAGTCTCACTCTGTTGCCTAGGCTGGAGTGCAGTGGCGTGATCGTAGCTCACTGCAGCCTTGAAATTCTGGGCTCAAGTAATCCTCCTGCCTCAGCCTCCTGAGTAGCTGGGACTATAGGTGCACAGAACCATGCTCAGCTAATTTTTAAATTTTTTGTAGAGAGAGGGTCTCGCTATGTTGTCCAGGCTGGTCTTAAACTCCTGGCCGTAAGCCATCTCCTCACTGGAGCCTCCCAAAATGCTGGGATTACAGGCATGAACCACCATGCCTGCCCCGATCTATCTTTTACTTACATAGCTTTCTATCAATTCCTTGGAAGTATCAAGTTCCTTCCTGTCTAAGTTTTCAAAGATCCTGTTCCTTCTGCATAATCCTCTTTAGTCTTTTAAGACTTAATTTAAAAGAAATTTTCTCACAGGTCCCCCCAAACATTTGCTCATGGCACTCTAATTTCTCATTCATATGATTTATTACAATTGTAACCTATTACTTGTGCAACTATTTATTTAGTGTACATCTCTCACATTAGACTTCAAGCCCTTTGGGGCAGAGACCCATCTAATTTATCCCTATCTCCCCAATTACCTAACAGGCCTGGCAAATAGTAGCTGAAATATATTTACCAGCTTGTATATAATTCCAGAGGGACTGTGTCCTCAGTTAACTGTCACCATTGATAGGGGAGATATTTTGCATCAGAAATGCTTTCCTTTTATTTTGGAGACTGAGTCTTGTTCTGTCACCCAGACTGGAGTGCAAATGGCGTAATCTCGGCTCACTGCAACCTCCGCCTCCTGGGTTCAAGCAATTCTCCCGCTTCAGCCTCCTGAGTTGCTGGGATTACAGGTGTGCGCCACCACACCCAGCTAATTTTTGTATTTTTAGTAGAGACGGGGTTTCACCATGTTGGCCAGGCTGGTCTCGAACTCCTGACCTCAGGTGATCCACTAGCCTTGTCGTCCCAAAGTGCTGGGATTACAGGAGTGAGCCACTGCGCCAGCCCAGAAATGCTTTCTTGTATGTTTGGAATGATTTTATAGGCAGCTTATCTAAGCCCATCACCACTAACAGGTAAATACATATAGTTCCTGGGATGGGCATTCTAATAACCTAGTGACATAATGATAGTTAAAAACTCCATATAGATTTTAAATTGCTTTTCAAATTCACAGTCCACTTTTTCTGAAGCAAAACGGATGACATAGGTTTTAGGTATTTAATATTCAATAATATTTTATTTGTGATGGGAAAATTGAATTGCTATATTATGCAATTATTCTCAAATTTAGTATTTCAAAAGAGCTCATTTTATATAAAGCTAACATGGCAGACTGAATGATATATTAATAGCATTTATCATATCAAGTATTAGCAAAGTAAGTATTGAGCCACAGATGGCAAATGACCAAGACATTACCATAGATATTCATTCCTCTTTGCTCTGGAGACTAGTGCAGCACAATTCTTAAAAGACAGTCCCTGAAATACAATCCTATAACCTCCCATCATAAATCACGATCATAAAGGAGAACATATGTTTCCCATTAGAACAATGGAATAATTGGAAGTTCTGTTTCTGACAAAGCACTCAAAATCAACTAAATTTGAGATAGATCAATGTGATAAAAGCCAGAAATCAATAAACATAAAGCTTTAATACTTTATAGAATTATTCTTTCAAGGTCCACAATGTGAATATAAATACACTATATATAAAAATGATACAAACCCCCGCCCACTGTTCTACAGACGTACACATCGAATCCCAAATTCAAATTAATTGTATCACAAATCTGAAGTTATAATAATGCTGCCAGTTACATTAAAAGAAAAGTTGTCTTGAAAAGTATGAATTTAGATCTCTCACTATTAAGTTTCACAGTGCTAAAACATGGCCAAAATTATTCTCTTTTATATAGTTTGCAGTGACTTCTCCCTACCACTAGATGGTACTATCAGCTTCAGAAATTCAGGGAATAAAATGGGAGCTGTTTATATTAATCAGTATATATTAATCATCCTTAATTATCTCAAATATCCTGTCTCAGTGTGCTCATACTTGTATTCATCAGATCATGAGTCTCAATCCTCAGCTTAACATACAGCATAACATAGTCTCAATCCTCAGCTTAACATACAGCATAACATTGTCTAAATCCTCAGCTTAACTTGGATTGTTTGAAATGGGGATGGATACCCCATTCTCCATGATGTGCTTATTTAACATTGCATGCCTGTATCAAAATATCTCATGTACCCCATAAATACATACACCTACTCTGTACTCACAAAAATTAAAAATTGATTAAGAAAAAACCATACAGGGCCACTATAATCTTAAAGAGTATGAAATAAATGTACTGTTAAAATCTGAAATAATTAAAGGTGGAAAAGCATACTCAATCTTTCACAAAGGATTTTCCAATTCAATTCTAGAATTCAGTGAGGAGAAAACAGAAGAAAAGCATTATTAAGGTTTTTTGCGTCATATTTTATCACCTCGAAAAACATTGTTATTATTTATCCAGTTTGTTTACCTTAAAGACTAGATTTTGCTAATGACTGTGTTTTTAACCAATACTTTAAAGTATTTGGACTAATCTCAAGTCCAGAAGTGGAAACAATATTGTTTTGTATTACAAAAGCCAAGATCTAGAGATCAAAAAGGGCCACCAATTTTAACATGCGAATATCAATAATTAGGTAAATCTTTATAAAAGAAACAACTTCCTAAAACAACAGTGCTCAAACCATTATAATTCTAAGCAACATATTCTCAAAAGCAAACAAAAATTTTAAAGATTTCTAATCTAAATGAAGGAATAGAACAATTGCAGATTACATCTAAGCCATTTTATATTGCTAGTAAAAGTATCAAAACCATCTGTTTGAAAATGTTTGAAACAAGTCAGAACTCAGTATCAGAGTTTTCCCATACTTTTTACAGACCAAGTACAACTTGGCTAACTACATATAAACATGACTAACCTGGTTTTATATAAATTTAAGTAGAAACAAACTATAAAATAATGTTTAAAGTTTGTATTTTAAATTTGGTTACTTATTAACACATTCGCATTTTTTTAAGTACTACAAATGTGAATAAAAATTTAACAGAAAGCCTGGTGATCACAAAATGTACTACTATTACCAAGTTCACATCATTTATAATATGACAGTAGCAAGGATCCCAATTAGCATCCTTAAAGAAACACACAGCTGACCAGGCACAGTGGCTCATGCCTGTAATTCCAGCACTTTGGGAGGCCGAGGAGAGTGGATCACCTGAGGTCAGGAGTTCAAGCCCAGCCTGGCCAACATGGCGAAATCCCGTCTCTTCTAAAAATACAAAAATTAGCAGAGTGTAGTGGTGGGTGCCTGTAATCCCAGCTACTCAGGAGGCCGAGGCGGGAGAATCGCCTGAACCCAGGAGGCAGAGGCTGCAGTGATCCGAGATTGCGCCACTGCACTCTGGGCAACACAGCAAGATTCCGTCTCAAAAAAAGAAAGAAAACAGAAAAGAAACGAGGCCAGGTGCGGTGGCTCACGCCTGTAATCCCAGCACTTTGGGAGGCCGAGGTGGGCGGATCACGAGGTCAGGAGATCAAGACCATTCTGGCTAACACAGTGAAACCCCGTCTCCACTAAAAATACAAAAAATTAGCCAGGCGTGGTGGCAGGCGCCTGTCGTCCCAGCTACTCGGAAGGCTGAGGCAGGAGAATGGTGTGAACCTAGGAGGCGGAGCTTGCAGTGAGCCGAGATTGCACCACTGCACTCCAGCCTGGGCAACAGAGTGAGACTCCATCTCAAAAAAAAAAAGAAACGAAACATGCAGCCACCAGCGTAATTTCTTACTAAAGATAGATTTTCAACATATACTTTACAAGGACTTTGGGGTAAAAGTTTTCTTACAAGTTCAGATCTTGGCTGGGCGCGATGGCTCACGCCTGTAATCCCAGCACTTTGGGAGGCTGAGGCAGGTGGATCACGAGGTCAGGAGTTCAAGAGCAGCCTGGCCAACATGGTGAAACCCTGTCTCTACTAAATATACAAAAATAAGCTGGCATGATGGCATGCGTCTGTAATCCCAGCTACTCAGGAGGCTGAGGCAGGAGAATTGCTCGAAACTGGAAGGCTGAGGTTGCAGTAAGCTGAGATCACGCCACTGCACTCCAGCCTGGGTGACAGAGCAAGACTTCGTTTCAGAAAAAAAAAAAAGTTCAGATCTTTTTACTATGCACATTAGTTTATCCTAACACTTTTCTCAATTCTTCTAAATGTACTGAATGTTGAGATATATCTTATGGTTAAAATTGATATAGTACAATTCACTAATTTGTACTCAAATTTCTTCTTGAAACTGAAAAGTGGCTGAAATGTGGCTAAATGATGTACCTTCGGAGTTATGTGCAGTTTTCTTGTGTTTTCGGCAATAGACCCTATAAAAAATGAAGAAATCAAAAATTAGTAAGCAGACTAAATTAAACTCACTTTTCAAGTTAAGAAAATGAGCAGTACACTTCACCCCCATTCACTAGCTGGATTCAAAAAATATTATTAAACTTTCTGTACTATTTCTCTAAGTATTAAATTTCTTATCAAAAACACCCTTTATGATGACGATGAAATGCTTTGAAATGGGAAAAATTTTTACAAAAGCCCAAAGAAAGTATAATTATTAAAAAAAAGAAAAAAAAAAACTTAAAGAGAAGTTAAATAATTACATGTAAATTCCTTGTGAAGGTTTCTCTCGTATTTGAGCTTTATCATGCAATGCACAGTGGTAGTGGTATGTCCTGTGACATGTTTTCACATCACAACCAATTGTTGCTCCAGGACAATGGCACAAAGAACACATCTAAGGCAAAACGACAAAATATTATTATTAGTATGTGACTTTCTAAGGCTGTATATCAGATTAGAGGCATATCAATTTCTGTCAAGGAAACAAACTGGTTATTGAAAAGTTTTGTAATTAATGCTATTTTTCTTGTTTTCTCTCCTTAGAATAACCGGAATAAAACTCTTCTGGGGTATTTTGTTCCCACGTTAAACACTGACAAAATTAACAGAATATTATTAATGTCTATTATTTCATTATGGTCAAGAGAAAATTTGAAATACTGTAATTCAGGAATGTGAGCTGTATGTAACATTATAAAAGAGAACTTTTTATGCAATCCAGATCTTCCTGGGTATAAGTAACTGGAAAAAATGTCTCATACCAGAAAAAAATGTTTCTCTTAAAATTTCCACTTAATTGCTAGGCATGGTGGCTCATGCCTGTAATCCCAGCACTTTAGGAGGCAGAGGCGGGCGGATCACAAGGTCAGGAGTTCAAGACCAGCCTGGCCAATATGGTGAAACCCCAACTCTACTAAAAATACAAAAAATTAGCTGGGCGTGGTAGCGCACGTCTGTAACCCCAGCTACTTGGGAGGCTGAAGCAGAACTGCTTGAACCCAGGAGGTGGAGGTTGCAGTGAGCCAAGATCGCACCACTATACTCCAGCCTGGGCAACAGAGCGAGACTCCGTCTTAAAAAAAAAAAAAAGAAATTCCACTTAATTAATGAGACTCTGTGGGAAAAAAATCTCACATAACTTACTATTTGAAAACCTGGTAAAATCCATTTAAAGTGAGGGAAGGAGAGAGGATAAAAGAATTAGGTAGTGTTTTTAATACCTTGAGCTCTGAGACTATTTTATGATGTCAAGTTGATTATATTGTGAAAATATGCACGGTACTTCAGTTTAATCTATGTCACTTACCTCTTGCATTACGAATTCAGGTAAACATATAACAGATGCTTTCAATGTATTTTATTATACCTTACCTTTTGAATTTAATGGATAATTCATATTGATTAACTAGCTCATACTCTACATTTAGGAAAAAAGTTATCTTTAAAAAGTTATGTAACAATGACTTTCAGTGGTTTTGATTAACATATCATAATGTACTGTACCAAGTGAACATTTATAATGAGGCCATTTAACTGTAGATGACATGCCCAAATAGATTCACAACAAGCTAAATCTAAAAAACTGTTCATTTGTTACTTGGTTGCTGGACATCTTGTTCTAAAGTGTTCTCATCCCTCTTTTTATTAATTTGAACATGAAGAACACTTAGCATTCCTAACTTTTGGATTACTCGGCCTCTAAGCAATATTGGTGTATCAAGAGGCTAATATAAATTCCAATAAAATTTCTTACATTTCTCTAAGCAAGTCAAACACTCACACTCTCATTCAAGCTATCATTTAAAAAATATTCATATATAAGTCAGAAACAGTCTTGCTACAGCTGTTTCCCAGAAAACATGAGGGTCAGTGCCCACTATTGATACAAGAAATACCCCTTTCTTCCTTAAATAAATACAGAAACTTCAAAGTACTACTGTAAAAAGAAATACTATGCCAAATTATCACGAAGGCAAAGCTTTTGCATGGCTTATAAATTCTTAAGGAGGTAGAGCATTTGAACTGTTGCTTAATTACAAAGTTCTATTATATTAAAGAAATTTTAGAAGACACAAAAGAGCACAAAGAAAATTTTTAAATCACTCATACTCACCAAGCAGAGATGCCTCACAGTATTACAATGCTTACGTGAAACGTAATTCTACACATGCTATTTTGCAATCTATTTTTTTAAAGCATCAAACACTATCCCACTTCACTAAGAACTTTAGGGAAAGTAGTTTATCTTGAAACTTACATCTAAAACAGGTTTAGATGGGTACATTTTGAAAAAAAATTATTAAATTCAATTAGCAAGCAAAACTGAAAGGAGAGGTGCCATTTAAAATACTATATTGAGCTCAACATTGACAAGATACAGTTAAGATGGGCACTCTTGTATACAGCTGGAAATTGGTACATACTCTCTAGAATGCAATTTGCCTGATTTAACAAGGTTTTTTTTTAAAATTTGTATTCTCTAAGCCAGTAATTTTACTCTATAAATCTAGTCTAAAAATTAATCAGACTCAAGCAATTAATGCACAAGCACATTCACTGTAGAATTATTTAGAACAGTCTAAAATGTAAAACCACCTATCAACAACTGAAAAACGTTTAGGGTCGGGTGCAGTGGCTCATGCCTGTAATCCCAGCACTTTGGGAGGCTAAGGCAGGCACATCACCTGAAGTTGGGAGTTTGAGACCAGCCCGACCAACACGGAGAAACCCCGTCTCAACTAAAAATACAAAATTAGCCGGGTGTGGTGGTGCATGCCTGTAATCCCAGCTACTCGGGAGCTTGAGGCAGGAGAATCGGTTGAACCCAGAAGGCGAAGGTTGCGGTGAACCGAGATTGCACCACTGCACTCCAGCCTGGGCAAAAAGAGTGAAAGTCCATCTCAAAAAAAAAAGAAAAGAAAAAAAAAAAGAAAGAAAGAAAAGAAAAAGAAAAAGAAAAATGTTTAAATAAATTATACACACGAGAAAATGTTCTACAGCCATTCTTTTCAAATAAATTGGAATGGCACAGGAAGATCTATGTGTAATGTTAAGTTAAAAAAATGAGGCAGAATACAAAACTATGTGAATTATGAACCCAACTATGTTTATAACATAGATTCTTTAAAACAGGTAGAAGTAAAAACAGCAAAATGCTAAGTGGCTATCTCTGGGTGGCTGGTTTTCTTTATAATGCCCTGTATTTTGATTTTTCTACAATGGGCAAAAGTACTTTCATATGCAAAAATATTATTTAAAAAACAAATTAGGAAAACTCTAGTAAATGCTTTCAATACCCATCTCTCAGTCTGGTGAGAATAAGATGGGAACCAAAAACCCAAAATATACCAAAATAGTTTTTGGCTGGTTATAAATTTAAATCTGCCCAAAGTAACTGGTTTTAAGCTGCTATGGTGAAACAAATGCATTTTGCAAATAACCAGTTAATTATAGCAACTCAATACAGATAATTTTTTTAAAGCTTACTTTACTTTTATAGTCAGTTTCACTCAAGAAAGAGAAGAAAGAGGAAGACATATCAATAAAAAATATTTTCAGAGTGGAAACTTCTTTACAAGGTTAGGAGTTGGAATTTTGCTAAATTAGAATTCACAAGACCTATTTTATGCAGCATTCACATATAAGCAGTCGAATTTCCGGCAAGGTGCTAACAAAATAGCAAAAATTATCCATAATATAACCAAAATACAATGTTTACATTTGCTTGCTTACCTATGAATACAAAAAGGGAAAATTATCTTAGTCTACCATGCTATATTCCAACCTCTAAAACAATCCTTTATCTCTAAACTCCTATGGGACTTAACAGATACATATATATATAAACTGTTCATTTTGGCGCTTATCATTTTACTCCATTATATGGCTAATTATCTTTATAAATACATAAATTTTATCAATCAATTCATTCTAGACAGAATTTATTTTTGAAGACTAACACTGTGCCTTACAAAGTAGTGCTCAGTAAGTATGTCACTGCAAACATACTCTATTATTGAAGATTTTAATCTTACGGCATATTTTTTCTCATTCATGTTTCTAATACCTGCAGATTTAACATAATTATCTTCAGCTACTTCTAAAAATATTTAAACATTCTGATCTAGGACTGGGAATGGTGAAACTGGGGAGATCAATCCAGTTGGAGGAGCACAGAATCAATAGCGGCAAGAATGTTTCAGAGAAAAGATTAGCCCCACTAGAAACAAGGTTGAGAACTAAGATGAGATAAAAAGAAAAATTAAAGGAGCTGAGAAACCAGATAGGTGGCTAGTCCAGTTTAAAAAATGTTATAGGAAATAAAAATAAAACAGAGGTGTTCCCTAGAAAAATGTGAAATAACTGGAAAATGGGGACCCCTCTACCACAAGGCACCTGGTTGGTTATACCCTAATAATGGCTCCAGTATCTCCCTTTACACAAAACATTTGCTCTCCAATTTACCACAGTCCCTACTGGGGCTTCAGCAAAATGACTGTCAACTGCCATGTACCATCATGCTTACACAGTATCCATGGTTTCCTTAAACGTGGGAAAATGAAAGTTAACCTGACAGAAACGTGTTTTTCAAGAACAATGGAAGATCTCTCCCCCAATACCCCCAAAAAAGGCCTGCTCCGTGTATCAAACATTCTGTTGAGGGCTAATTCCTGCCCCCATCATAGGCATACATGTTAATTCTCAGCTTATCCTGCTTGTATCCTGATTTCAAGTTCTTGATTTAGATAGAGGTGAAAATTTCTTCATTAACAATGATTTTTCTTTTACTCTCCTATTCAGTTTGCTACCTAGTCGACCTAGCAAACCTTAGTAATTAATTACCAGCTTCAAATTAGGGATACTGGAAAAAGAGGCCCTGTCTTATTACAGATATTTGCACGGCATCTCTATAAGCTACACTAACTTAAGGTTAAATTGTGCAACATAAGCAGAGTCTCAAGGAGCTGACCCACTGATGAAAGAGGAACTAAGTCACGCATGAGAGGAGACACAAGGAACTAAATGGACTGAGACTTAGCTAATGTCGGGTAGGAGCCAGAGGCTGGGACATACCTGCTCCTCAGTCAACTTAACTAGGACAGGACTGAAATTCAGTTTGCAAAAAGAAGTCTTGAAGAGCACAAGGCAAAATACTGCTTTCTCAGTAACTATAGGGGAGTAAAATGAAAATGAGATTGTCAACTTCTACGATAGGCTCTTGGGGAAAAGCTGGAACCTAATGGTCAGACAGAGCCATAGGGAACTGAGGGAGGAAAGGCTGCCTGCAACTTAGCTTTGTCCAGCTTCATCGCCCTATAATATGTCTGTCAGTAACTGACTACCAGTGTATAGACAGACATTCTCACAGCCAAGCAGTCAACTGTTCTCAAGAAATCTGCTCCAAGAAAACTGCTACGAATGCACAGACAAGGCAAAGGAGGGTACAAAAAGAGGTCACGTTCTTGAGCCTGTAGGCAAAGAAAAAAAAAATGCCAAAAGCTCTTGGAGTAGGGAACACTGTACCGAGGATATTTTCACAGGAGATATGAGCCAAGAACAAAGTGAGAGCAGCTTACCTTACGCAGGTGCTTGACTTTTGGTTTTGTTTTTAATAACAGATAATATTACCCCCAATAAATACTAGAAAGTGACAGTACAGTTGGGGCAAGTTTTCAGAGATGCACCCAAAAATGCTCCTTAACTCCAGCTTCATTGCTTTATTTATAGTAATACCTCACATATCCAAATAACTAGACAACAGAATGGCTCTGGCTCTGAATTATCTGGTTAACTGCTGTTTTAGTTTTTATTTGTTAAATTTATGTGTTAAAAATTCCTTAAAAAGTGCCACTTCATGGGAGGGTGGAATATGAACTTAAAACTGTTTGTATGATCCTTTAGTTACTATTTGTTAAAAACAGCATTTTGAAGGAGGTCTCATAAAAACACAAACTTAACACTACTTTTAAGGTTTAAATGGAAAGCCAGAAAACAACAGTGAAATCTGAAAGCTGTCAGTCATTGAAAAGTGACAAGTTGCTTGAAAAACAGATTAGGATCTTAAATTCCAGGTACTTCTAAAAAATAGGGCCACTGAAAAGTACTTGTTAAATTTTTACTAGATTTAACAGGCTAAATCTAAGCAGTTACTGAATAGGTTATTTCAGATGTCTTGGAAATGGGAGGGAAATGAACTAAGCCTTAACCTCATCTCCTGTCCTTGCTCAGAATAACACACTCCAACTCTACCCAACTTTCTGCATCATGACCGACGAGGAATATAAATTCTCTTATTGGAGTTTCTGAAGTTTCTTTTTGTGTATTGAAAGATTCAGACAGACATTTTCTGAGCTCAGATTTTGATGTCCAAGCTTTTCTCAGGTATGGGTTTTTCCAGCTGAGGGTACTCTAAACTGCTATGCCGCTTGCTGTATTTAGTCTGTGAAGAACACCTCGTCCACATCTATGCTCAAATAAGTATCGAGATAGCCCCCAAAACCAAGAATATGTTTTGTTTATATTATTGGTTTTGGATCTCCTCCATTAGCAAAAATAAATGAGGATTTTCTAATGAAATTACTTGACAGTATTCCCAATTGCCAAAAAGTATTAAATGGAGGCAAATAAAAAAATTGTGTATTAAAAAAAATTTATTCAGTAATAGCCAAAGACCCAATTTTCTCCACCACTACACTTCCAAGTTTCTTTTTGACCTTACATTCATTCTCCTTTATCACCTCAAAAGTAAAGCAAAGTTCATTTTAATATAAATGACTGGTAAAATATCTGCATACATGAAAATTAATCTGCATGCCATAATTGGAGCTTTTAAAAAAATTCACATTTATATGAATATATTCACAATGCATGTACACTAAGGTACACAGATGACAATGAGGCCACTGAACAAATCTTCAGGAAGAAAATTTACCTCTTTTCCTCCCTACAGAAGGCATCCTGTGGGCCTAATCCATGGGATTTACAAACTTTATTTGTAAATATTTTTATTTACTTTTTTTTACAATTAAAGTAAAAATATTTTTATTTACAAAAAACTTTGTTTTTTGTAAATAAAAAGTTTAATTAAAACACAGCCACGCTCATTTCTTTGTGTATTGTCTGTGATTTCAACTGAGACTACATAGCTTGCGAAACCTTAAATATTGTCTGGTCCTTTACAGAAAGTTTGCCAACCCCTGACCCAAGGCAATGGTCCATAACCAGCATTGTTCATCAAAAATCACCTGGGAGGCCGGGCATGGTGGCTCACGCCTGTAATCCCAGCACTTTGGGAGGCCAAGGCGGGCGGATCACGAGGTCAGGAGATCGAGACCATCCTGGCCAACATGGTGAAACCCCCAACCCCATCTCTACTAAAAATACAAAAATTAGCTGGGCGTGCTGGTGCATGCCTGTAATCCCAGTTACTCAGGAGGCTGAGGCAGGAGAATCGCTTGAACCAGGGAGATGGAGGTTGCAGTAAGCCAAGATCACACAACTGCACTCCACCCTGGCGACAGAGTGAGACTCCGTCTAAAAAAAAAAAAAAAAAAAAAAATCTGGGAATCTTTTTCAAAAGATACCTGTCTGCAGCACAACCCTCACCCATGCCCCTTTTCTGATTTAGTAGAGTTGGTTAGGTACCACTGCTCTAAGGATTTAGTAGCACCAAGAGTCATCTAGAATCTTCAGCTTCTGTGATTGCAGAAAGCAAAGTGGCAGCATTCTATACAATGTGGGTATTCCATTTTGCCCCTACTGAATGCTAAGTAAATCACACAATCTACTATAAATAGCACTGGCATTTAATACTTATTTAATATCTTTTGACCACTTCCTCCTCCTTGAAACTCTTCATCTTTGACTTCCATAGCTTCCCTCTCCTGGAGGAACACATTTCAACTCTCATTTTCTATGGAGTCTTCTGACTTCTCATAATTTATTGTGATCCTCTTTCCCAGCTCTCCTGTGTCATTCTTTACATACTTCTAAGGCTAAACCATATTTATTCATGTTTACATTCAAAGTACCTAGCATTGTGCTGGTAGAAAGTGGGCACTCAAGTATTTGATAAACAGGTAAATTCTAAACTCCATATTGTATGGGAACTTGACTAATACCCAAGGAAACAATAAACACAAAACTATACTGAGGGAGCGAAGGCTGAAGAAACATGAAAACTCTCATGTTTGAGGCACACACAGCTCTCTATACTCTCTGGAAAAAAATAACCTGATTTTTCCCTCTAAATTACTCTCCTCCCTTTTCAAACCGCTCAAGTTGCAAACAACACTAAAACACTAATTAACCAAAACAGAAGAATTTTGTGCTACACCATGACTTCCCTAGTCAATTTATACCTAGCCTGTTATTAAGGCTTCACACTATTATCCAGCTGAAGCCCTTTCTATCTTCAAAGTCCACCAACAATGAGTGCCCACTCATTTATTAGAACACTATTGAGCACAAAGAAGACATCAAGCACCATATGAAGAGTTTTCTATGCATTATCCCCATGTCATGCTAGGCTGGGCAAAGAGAATACAGTCTTACTCTCACAGAGTCAACAATACAGTGGAGAAGAAAGGCTTGCACATGTGTATCAAATACAATGCATACTGTGTTATGCTATATGACAGAAACAAAGTGTGAAGCTTGAGCTGGATCTCAAAAAGAGATAGAACTTTTAAGAGGCAGCTAGGAAGAAAAAAGAGCCGCAAGCAGAGGTGAAAATCAGTATGTGCACCGCAATGGGGTCAGAGACAGGATGCCTGGAAAACCCAGAGGAGAGAGAATGAGATAAGGATGGAAAAAGTGGGTTAAGACAAGACTTCTGAATGGCAGGCTGAGGCCTCTGGACATTGTATTGTATGCAGTAAGAAATCATGAAAGGTTTCCAGTTAGGGAGTGGCATTAGCTTTTAAAAGCAGAGATCAGGTAACTATCAGTAGTATGCTGGAAGGGTGGGAGGAGCAAGACTGGACATAGGGTAGCATTAAGAAAGAAAAGGCAGACATCCCACAAATAGGACTGACATGACTGATATGGAAGAAGGAAGAGTTGATGGTAAAGGATTCAGAAAGAGACTCAGGTTTGGGGAGGGGCGGGTGATGAACTGGTTTAGACAGGTTGAGTTTAACATACCTGCAGAACATCTATGTAGAGTAGACAAATATGCTGCCATCATTATACTTCATTCTTCACAGTGACTATTGTGTATCACCTGTCTCCTGAAAAATCCTGCTTTTACCCTTCCCCATCCCTTCCTATCTGAGTTGAAATTCCTCTCTAATGCTGGAAGACCCTGCAATCATCCCACCTTACTCAACTGGGATGGGTCTCAAAGACCTATTCTGGTATGGCTAACGTATTAATATTTCCTAGACTCATTCCATTTTTTAAATCTTACCAGCTCTAGGAAGCAGTCTGAACTATCTCAACAGGTAAGACTCCTCCCAGACAGAAGACACCCTGTTCTTTAAAATGCTAAGTACTACACTGGTACTGAATAAATAACAAAGTGAAGACTATGTGGAAATCGTCTTTTTATTTTCAGAGGCTACAAATATATGTGGAGGGTAATATCACAATATTCTTACATAGGATGTGTATAGGGTTTTTGTCCTAAAAATTAACAAGATATTACTACTTAATAGAACATATTAATAGGAGTCTGATTATGTCCTAAATTCAGTACTATTTCCATCTTTATTAGAAAACTGCTAAGCTGTAATCATTGTTTCTTTAAATGCGATTTTGGAGTGTAGCTTAAAAGACAGTCTAGCGTAACCTGGTGATTAGGAGTTCTGGCTTGGGAGTCAACTGACCCTGGATTCAAATCCCAGCTCTGCCACTTACTAGCTACAGTCAGGTTACTTAACTCATCTGAGCCTCAATTTCCTCACATGTAAGATGAGAATACTTCCCTATCTCACAACATGATTATAAGCATTAAAAAGGATCATATAATTTAAAAACTTAGCACAGTCCCTAGCACACGTTAAGTGTCTAACAAATGTTAGCTATTTCTACTACTAGAAAAAGCAGGAAAACTGTTCAGAGGATTTCATAAGACATGAGTAAAATTTAGTTTGAAAACAGGGAACGTTTAGGAGTGACCTGAGGACAGTCATCAAGTATATAAAGGATTTTTTAATAAGAAAAAAAAAAAAACCCAAATATTTATTTAATGGAAGGAGACAGATCTAAAATGGCTTTAAATTAAGAGAAATACTTAATTTATACAGAAGGATGAATTTCTCAACTCTGAGGAGTGTTATATATTACTGGTCTTGTTTCAGGTTACTTGGGTAGAATCACAATTTTTTGATATATTTAAGAACAGGGCAAATTTTTCTTTTTTTTTTTTTTTTAAAGAGAGGACCTCACTCTATCACCTAGGCTAGATGGATATAGTGGCACAATCATAGCTCACCACAGCCTTGAACTCCTGAGCTTATGCAATCCTCCCACCTCAGCCTCTTGAGTAGCTAGGTCTACAGGAACACACCACATTTCAAAATTTTTATATTTTTTTGTAGAGATAGGGGTCTCGCTTTGTTGTCCAGGCTGGTCTTCAACTCCTGGCCTCAAGCAATCCTCCCAGTCGGCCTCCCAAAGCACTGGGATTACAAGTGTCAGCCAATCCTCAGGCCAAAGATCTTATCTTGAGTGGCTTGTAGGAAATCTTGCATAGGGGTAAGAAAGGTGAACTAAATGGCCTTCTGAACTCTTTTCTCTTCTTGTAATCTGTGATCTAATCTGACACCGGTACCAATTAGAATAGCAGCTATCTGCAGAGGCAGGCGGATCACCTGAGGTCAGGAATTTGAGATTGGCCTGCCCAACATGGTGAAACCCTATCTCTTCTAAAAATACAAAAAATTAGCTGGGCATGGTGGTAGGTGCCTATAATCGCAGCCACTTGGGAAGCTGAGGCAGGGGAATTGCTTGAACCTGGGAGGAGGAGTTGCAGTTAGCTGAGATCACGTCACTGCACTCCAGCCTGGGCAACAAGAGCGAAACTCCATCAAAAAAAAAAAAAAAAAAAAGCTATCCAATGTAGATACCCTTAGTAATCTCACCAGCTAGCTTCATCCAGAAACAGTAAATTCTTCAAATATCCTTCTCTCAAGTATCTCCTTAAACAAATTCAAAAAAGCAGTGATAACTCATAATTTTACTTGGAAATTTGCATTTCTTGGCTAGATGACTGGAGAGTAAGAATAGATGGTACAGATGTGGTATCTCCATATGGCTTCAGTAGAAACTGGGAATCATACTGGAAAAATATATATCTGTCTAAACTGAAAAAACAGGGCATCAAATCATAAAAGCCTTAGTATTCTGGCAAATTTTTCCTGGTCCATCTTGGTGCTATATAATGAAAGATGGTGTCAAGGAGATGAAAATGTTCATGCAGAATGGCTTTCCGCCTTTGATCCTTGTGGCTGACATGAACTTTGGAAAATTGCTTGTGGCAGCAAGAACATAAAAACCATACACACGCACCTCCTGCTCTACTGAGCCCTCTCATCCTCAACTCTGACCCACCTGGCTGTTGATACATACACTTTAACCTCAAGCCCTAGCCTCCTTATCTCTGTTCTTTTCTTTGGGGCAAGCAAGCAACTTTGGAGTCAACACCAGGTACAGACTGAAATTTGTCTTGAAAGCACAGAGGGGTCAGTACTCCAGTTTTCGATGATTTTCAATGAGTGTTCATGACTTACTTTTCACCTAGAAATCCAGATGAACAGGAGCCAGAGCAAACAGGCTCACAGGCTCACAGGATAAAATGCCTTCAAAAGTCAATTAGAGGCCGGGCATGGTGGCGCATGCCTGTAATCCCAGCACTTTGGGAGATCGAGGTGGGTGGATCACCTGAGGTCAGGAGTTCGCGACCAGCCTGACTAACATGGTGAAATCCTGTCTCTACTAAATACATAAAAATTAGCTGGGCATGGTGGTGCATGCCTGTAATCCAAGCTACTTGGGAGGCTGAGACAGGAGAATTGCTTATACGTAGGAGGTGGAGGTTGCAGTGAGCCAAGATCGCGCCATTGCACTCCAGCCTGGGCAACAAGAGAAAAACTCCGTCTCAAAAAAAAAAAAGTCGGCCGGGCGCGGTGGCTCAAGCCTGTAATCCCAGCACTTTGGGAGGCCGAGGCGGGTGGATCACGAGGTCAGGAGATCGAGACCATCCTGGCTAACATGGTGAAACCCCGTCTCTACTAAAAATACAAAAAACTAGCCGGGCGTGGTGGCGGGCGCCTGTAGTCCCAGCTACTCGGAGGCTGAGGCGGGAGAATGGCGTGAACCTGGGAGGCGGAGCTTGCAGTGGGGCGATCTCGCCTCACTCCACCACCGCCACCGGAGGAACAAGAGGAGCGCCTCGGTACAAAAAAAAAAAAAAAAAAAAAAAAAAAGTCAATCAGGGAAGCTGATTACCTAGTTTATACTAGTTTATATGTAGTTTATCTAGTTACATAAAGCTTTTCACTCTTTTTTTTCCCCCTCCTATTTGATTGATAGCCCTTTTATTGCTTAGACAAACTGACACAGGGAATAGTAGAGAATAAAACCTAAATCTAGAATTTTGGTTACCTGATAGCACATCACGTAAAAATGATATAATGAAAGCAGCAAAACTGAAGGCTAAAAGGAGTTTCAAAAATTATTTCAAACCTAAACGTATAAATGTTACACTCCTATCCCCTATATAAGTTGTTTAAACTGTGACATTCTAAGGGAAGGAAACGGAGCAAAAGTTCTTCCCTTCTGCCAGTATTCCTCAGTGCTCATGCCTGTAATCCCAGCACTTTGGGAGGCCGAGGCAGAGAGATGGTCTGAAGTCAGTTCAAGACCAGCATGAGCAACGTGGCGACACCCTGTCTCTATTAAAAATAAAAAACATTTTAAAAATTAGCCAGGCATGGTGACACACACCTGTAGTCCCAGCTACTCGGAAGGCTGAGGCAGGAGAATTGCTTGAACACAGCGGAGGTTGCAGTGAGCCAAGATCACACCACTGCACTCCAGCCTGGGCAACAGAGCAAGACTCCATCTCAAAAACAAACAAGCAAACAAACAAAAACAATAACTATAAGTGGTGGCTACTATTTATCAAGTCCTAATCATGTGCCCAGCACCACCTTAAATCCTATATACTTCCTCTTTTAATTCTGGCAATAATTCTGGGAGGCAAGTACTGTCATTATCTATCCCCTTTTGCAGGTGAGGAAAACATGGCCTGGAGAAGTAAATAACTTACTCAGGATCACTTAGCTAGTAAAGGACAGAGCTGGGATTCAAACTCAAATCTGTTACTAAAGCGTGTGTTCTCAATTCCCAGTCTTGTTCCATTCCCTAGATCAAGGAACAAGTTTCATTATTTATAACACACTACACTTGGGGAAAAAATTATCTCCCTACACTATAACACTAAAAATTAATCAAAACAATTTATAATAGTAAAACTCGTACAAAGTTCTGATGCTTCAACAAATAGGTCCAAATATATTAAATCTCCATTGAACTTAGCAATATTGACAGATGTGTGCTGTTGCTTCACATAACATGTAACACTAGGCATTGCATTTGTTAATAATGTTTCAACATTAGGGACCAAAACTGCTTTTGTTCTGACTATAGGAGCTGTGTCAAGTGACAAAATGCTAACGAGTCAAGATACAGAAATATTTTCCAGGGATATTCATAATGTCAAGCAATAAATAAAGGGGTAATAAGGTTTACAGCACAATCACTTTCAAGTAAGTATCATTCTTTTTTATATCTGCATTTGTTTTAAGGACTAGGAAATAAAAACATAGTGCTATAGTTCTCAGAAATCAGCACAGTAACATGAAGAAACCTAAAACCATCAAATAAAATTCACATTTAAAAAACAGGGCTTTCTAGGCTGGGCACGGAGGCTCACGCCTGTAATCCCAGCACTTTGGGAGGCCAAAGTGGGCAAATCACCTAAGGTCTACAGTTCAAGACCAGCCTGACCAACATGGTGAAACACCGTCTCTACTAAAAATACAAAATTCGCCAGACATGGTGGCGCATGCCTGTAATCCCAGCTGCTTGGGAGGCTGAGGCAGGAGAATCACTTGAACCAAGGAGGCAGAGGTTGCCATGAGCCAAGACTGCGCCACTGCATTCCAGCCTAGGCAACAAGAGTGAAACTGTCTCAAAAAAAAAAGATAGAAAAAAGAAAAACAAAACAAAACAGAGCTTTCTATTACTATCTACGGTTTTTAGGATGGGGAAGATAAACATTTTCATAATTAAGGTCTCACTACAACAAAATTGGTCTGACCTCTGAATTCTCATTTGTACTAATACTGATACTAGGATTTGAGACTATCCTAAAGCAAATCTCAAATGTCATCTTTGAACCCATATTTCTTCATATTGCTTTTTATGTAAAACTATTAATAGAAGACTACTTTTCAAAACATATCATTCCTGATCATCAAAATGATAGCCCCCCCTTCCCATTACCATTTCATCCAAAAACTACCATCTCAGAGTCTTTGTGAAATAAGAGGTTACGTAGTAACTACAAACACAGTTATATGTTTGGCAAAACCTATCTTTTAAAAAATGAAACTGGAGAGCAAAGCTATTAAAGGTACATTTATGGATGTAATTTTAATAAAGGGTTCAAATGAGAAAAATAAAAATAAATCTTCCCATTAATTGTTTCAAAGTAAACCATAATGTGTCATAAGTACCAACTGAGATGACACTACTATTCCAATAGAGCAATGTAATATCTTACTAATATGGTTATTGGTAGTGAAGACAATTACAGGAACATTACTCTAACACAGCTTCAGAAAAGCTCCTGTGAAATTCACTGAAAGTTATCCAAAGTCATAAATGTCGTGTTATACAGCTGAACTACAATAAAATACTTCATTCGGCAAGAGCTAACACTTTCCTGTTGAGAGGCTACTGTCATCTTCATTTGTAATGACCATAATAACTTTATGATGGAGATGAAAACATATCAGAATTATGAAAAATAAACTTGCATGAAGACTTTAACACAATATATACTCGAATTAACCAAACTGCTTGTTTTCTAAGTAAACAGCCTCCAAAAAGATTTTAATTCTCTTTGAAAAGCAAAAAAAAATTGAATAGTATAAATATTGACTCATTCCTTTTTGTTGAGTGGTAAATAAGATAAACCCGGCCTTGGATTTTGCTGGCTCAGGAAAAAAAAAAAAAAGCCTGCAATTTAAAATTATACTCAGTTAATAATGCAATACACTCTAAAATAAGCAATTTCCTCTTTAATGAGTTTAAATAATTTTTATTCTCAAGAGGCAGAAATAACAACTTACCAGCTTCGTGCCTCTTTTAATTTCCTTTTGGACATCTTCAATAGAAAATCCACCAAGACTTTCATTATCAGAGTGTGATGATACCAAAGCAGATGAAAAGAGCTATAAATTACATTAAAAAAAAATCAAGGTTCATATATAAATTAATTACAGTAAAACAGTAAATAAGATGTTAAATTTAAATGGTAATTTTCTAGTAAAAATGGCATAGCATCAGTGATAAACCATTTCTTAAAATTTAACTGAGTTTTCTTTGGTTTTTTTTTTTTTTTTAGTATTCAGGAACATTCATGTGTTATTAAGATTCTCATGAATCGGTTCAAGGTCTCTGTTACTGCCGGTATACTTACCATGCACTTATGGTGCGCTGCCACCTTCTGGTTTTCAGATATTAGTAACTGTCCACATTCCTTGTCTCTATTTGACTTACAAAAGCCACATTTGCGCTGTCTTGTAGGCCCTTTTTTCTGTTCAACTGAGCTTGACATGATTTTTAAATTGCCTTTAGAATGCCACTTTAAGCCTCAAGAAATGCTACAGAGAATAAGAAGGGCAACAATGTTACTTTTATTTTAAAATCAGTTTATACATATTCATTAAAGCTGTTCAAAATTTGACCTAGGTTTTAATATACACATTTTAAAATATTTATTTAGTACAGACAAATTAAGCCCCTTGAAGCCCCAAGAAATGCTACAGAGAATAAGAAAGGTAACAAAGTTCATTTCGTTTTAAAATCAGTTTATACATATTCAAGTAAGTTGTTTAATGTTTGACCTAGGTTTTAATACATACATTTTTAAATGGTTATTTAGTATACATAAATTAACATTAAAATCTAAGATGCCTCCATAATCAATACAGACAGACAGATACACAGACAGATAGCTAAATGAAATTTAGAGTAACTGAGAAAAATCAAACCGCTCCCAAATTGGAGGATATGTGAAATAACTGACACTATTTCTGTGCGGATAAAAATGTACAATGTATAATATTATCACCTGCTGGCATAATTAATGTAAAATATTTTTCGTGTGTAGCTAGGTGCCCTTTCAAGGAGATAAAGAATTATACCTCTTAAGAACAGGGCAAAAGCTACTAAGGAAACTTCAGAATACTCCGTGGGAACAGAATTCTACAACTGAACAATTTCTCAAAGTTCACATATTGATAAAACAATAAAAGTAAAATGAATTTACCTAACTACGACTTTGGTGCACTTTAAAAATTATTTCTGAGTTAAAAAAAAATCAGGTATATGTCTTTAATAAATTAATTTTTGCTATTCTATTCCATTTTCAAGTAAATAAAAAGTTAAGCTTCTAACAGTCTATTTAAAAATGCAAACTTTAAGACCCAATTATTTATAAAACAACCATATTATATGACTCTAAGATTTACTCCAAGCCTGCTTATCAATTAAAGTCACAAACTGATAGTGGTTTTCTAAATGTAGTAACTTCCATACTTAAATTAGTAATATTGTGTAAAGGAAGAAATTTTTTTCTGCATGAGCCTTAAATTTGGTCACATTATAATTATAGGTAGTACAGGGTAGTCAAAAAAAAGGGAAGGAAAGCTGTAACATGAAAGGTTTCAGATTTAGATCATCAATCTTAATATGGATTCCTCAGAAGAAATTTAAAACCAGTTACTTGATTTGTATAGTTTTCCCAAATCAACAGGACTAAGCAGTTCAAGATCCAGGTTGCCACAACACACATCACAATCAAGAAAAATCTCAAACTTTTGTCTTAAAATTAATTTGCTAAATTCTTTCCATTTGTCTATACATTTGAACAGTTTCATAACACTATGTTAAAAAAAATTTTTCTAACACTACATTGCAGCTTTCCGAGAAGCATTAGTTCACCAACAAGAACAGTAGCAGTTGTATGCTAGGAAGGTAATATCTACAAACTATTCAGTGCTTTTCAATATAAAATTCAGATAATCAAAATCTAACCTGAAGCTACAAAGAAAACATGTCTTCTCATCCATTTATGTCTAGAATTTTCTTTTAAACACAACTTCAAAGGCCCTGACAGTCTCTGCTTTGATAGGTTTAACAAACTCTTAATGCTATCTATAATTTTAAATATCTCAGTCTTCCAAATGGCAACGGATACTTTACCATAGTACTGTATTCATAGCACTGGCTATAAACCGTGAAACTGATTGAAAACAGGCAGCAAATACTTTTAGGATTAAAGAAAAAAAAAAAGGACATAACAGAGAAACAAAAGAAACAAAAGGGAAGTGTGTTTGCATTTGCTCAGGCAAGTATGTGTTCGGTTGCTTTATCAAGAATATAGCTGCCTAAATTTTTAGAATCAACTATGCAAAATACCAAAATCCATAAACA
The DNA here is from genome assembly GCF_008728515.1 of Papio anubis. NCBI lineage: Eukaryota > Metazoa > Chordata > Mammalia > Primates > Cercopithecidae > Papio > Papio anubis. The sequence goes on from NC_044996.1 coordinate 20,308,020, forward strand.
GCATCAGAATTTGCTATTATATTTGAGTTCTAAATTAGTTTCTTTACTACTATGCAATGAATAGTAGGCACTCTGAAATCACCATAATAATGTATTCAGCATTACTCCCGGTCATCCTGGCCAGCTGAAAGGATGGCACAGTATAAATCAAATCCCGTACAGACATCTTTAATGTGTAATTTCCAAACAATCCTAGCACTGGCTATAAAACTGGCTTAAGATAAAGAAAATTTCTAGAATGGAAAAAATCACTTCGTATTCTTAAAATTAATTCCGAAATGGCATCCCCAAAATTCTATCTATATTGAATTCTGCCTCTTCCAATTTATAAACAGGCTAATTCCTCATTCTAATTTTGAGAACCTGCTTTTCTAGATATCAAAGACCCCAAAATCTAAAAGAGAAAAAAGGTACACTTTATTTTGCATTCAAAAATATTCTAGTGTATTTTTCTCTGTAATCAGTTTAAATTTAATTTGTAAAGTAACAAGAGCCACAAAAAAAGTGCACCAAACCAATTAAAAACTTTCCCCAATGTGCAATTACTAAATGGATTTTTCCACTAAAATTCAAATAATACATCTGTGCATATCTTGGTAATTTTTTTAGTCTCCTTGTAAAACATGAAGTGGAGAACATCATGGAAACAATGACTCCTAGCAAAAAATGTCTTTATCATAAAAGTACAGATTTTTATCTAATGTTGTCACATTTGTGGTCTCTACTTAAGTAGAATAAGGGCATTCCAAGGACCAATACTAAGGGGTTCATAATGATCCACAGCTATATGGCATTTTAATTTTAGTCTAAAAGGTTTTTCAGGCCATGCAGAGATCAAAGTTTGATGCTTTCACGCAACAATGAAGCCTTTTCTTTAAAAGAAACATCGCATTATGGAAAACACTACAAAGCAGAAATAGAGAGGCAACAATAACAGCGTGTAATACATAATTTAAATGCCTGGAAAAAAAAAATAAAAGCTAGATTAGTTAAGCTTAAGCAATCAATGCATTTCTGATTTTCCAAGATGCTGTGAAGCACCAAGGTAGAAACAACCTGAAACATCAGAGAGAGCATTCAAGAACCAACTCCAGAGCTCATTCAATGCCTGGTATCTGAAAAAGCATTTTCACAGAAAAACAAACAAAACAACAAAAACTGCAGTTCCGGAAGATTAAAACATTCCACGCGACAGCAAGTTGAAATATACAAATCAAAATAGATAACAAACGTGATTCCCCAAAGAAGCAGTATTTCTAACAGGAAAGTTACAGTGGACAGAAATAAACGAATAAGATATACCGGAAGGGCACCTGAATTTGGTTGCACGATATTATTACATGCTTCGCACTGCTTTTTGCGGTTATTCAAAAGGAAACTAAAGGAATTTTCCAGTTGTTTCAAACCCAAGGGTAGAGAAATAATTTGAACAGTATAAATAAGACCTGACATTACGTAGTAAGGCGATGAAAATAAAAGGTTTTCTAAAAACAAAAGATTTTCTAACTTCCACGCAGAATATCAAAATGAACAGAAATTGGAAAAGAATATCGTGGTGTTCATCCATATAATGAAAGACAGTACACATAAAGTACCAGATCCTCTCCGTTATTTATTCCCCCAATACACACTAGACTCCAAGATCTCCCTCTAATCAAGCGCTAAAGTCACAAAACTATCTTCCTCTAAAACACTTCAGCAGGTTCCTTTCCGTCGTAAAGTCAGGGTCCCCTAAACGTCCTTTTCCAATCCTCCCGAATCCAGGAAAATATCATCCTACCACTTTCTTTATGCCCCCTCCCCCAAGAGTTAGCCCTCTCACAGTCTTCGTTGTAAGCTTCCCCTTATACCCCAGTTTCACCCCTAATTCCCCCCACCCCGGAGTTTTTCCTCATTCCGTAAGGCTAGCTCTTTTGCCATCCTAACAATCTTCCTCTTACTCTTCCCAAACTGGGAGTCTCCCTCCTTCCCAAATATGTTCTAAGCAACGGCAAAAACTAAAAATTCCCAGTTTTTTCCCTCCTCAAATGTTGCGCCCCCTCCCCCGAAGTCTAGGCGTAAGCCTAACCTCTCCTTCTGCACCTCCAAGGCACTTTCTCAGCAGCCTCTCCGCCAAGCGTCTACAATGAGCGGCGCTTCTGGGGTCCCTGACAATAAAGCGAGACCACCAAGAGTCCCCTTTAACAACGGGCAGGGGCGGCGGCCTGGCCACCGCCATCCTCCTTGTCTTCTCCCGCCGGGCAGAGAATGGGGGGCCCCAGGGTTCCGTGGGGACTCACCGGCAGGGCCCAGAGGCGGACGGCAGGAGAGAAGCGCCAATGAGGGTAAAGAGAAAGAAGTCGGTCTCGGTTCTCCGGCAGTGCCTGAGAGCGGGGCTCTGTCGCCGGAGGTTGTTTCCTTTCATTCGAGGAGAGACGGGCTCGCGGAGCGCCCTTACGTCGCCCCCCTCGCACGCACACGACCCACAGAGCGTTGATACGTCCCGAGCGCGCCGCGGGCCCTGATTGGCCGCAGAGAGGGGGCCGCTGAAGCCGCAGAGACACAGCGCATGTGCAGAAACCACCCCCTGTACGGCTCGAGGCGGCAGGCCCCGCCTCCTGTTCGCGCGCGGACCTTCTATTCTCCGCTCCGCCGCTCCGCCAAGTGTTTGGGGGCAGGATCCGAGGAGATAAAGAGATTCAAAGATATCGCTGTGGGTTGGGCGGAGAAGGGGCAGGGTTGGGACTGGAAACCGTTGGACAGGGGCCCTGGGTAACCAGTTCACAACAGTGATTCACGTAGACAGGCCTTATCCCTTGCACTTGTTCACCGAGGCCTTTTCACATCCATTATTTCATTGTACTCTCATGGCATCTCTTTCAGGTCCTCCGTTCATTTTATTGCCAGGAAAGACTGAGAAGCTCGTAGTCGAGTCAGCCTGCCTGCATTTCAATCCTTGGGCGAATCGTTTTAACCTTTATACCTTTTTTTTTTTTGGTCTTTAAAATGAGGATAAAAATAGTGCCTCACGGGTTTGTGGTAAGGAAGAGATGAAATAATGCAACTAAAGCGTGTTATTAGCATCCCTGGCATATAATAGACTCTCCATAAATGCTGGGATTATCATAATCAGAAATGATAAGGTGATTTTCTTTATAATCTACACATGTAAACCAGACACCTAGACGAGTGCTTTCCTCTTTGGTGTATTGGAGCCATGCTTGGGTTTGAACTCCAGCTCCGCCACTTCTAGCTGTATGACCTTGATTGCTTTGTATTACCTCTCAGTCCCTCAGTTTCATCCTGTCCAAAATGGAGATCATAATGGTATTTGTCTCAAAAGGTAGTTGTGAGAAATGAGATAATACATGTAAATCACACAGAATAATGCCTAGGCATATAGTATGCCCTATGTAAGTGTTAGCTTTTGTTATTTGCTATGGGCTTCACAGACTTTAACAACAACAACAACAACAAAAGCCTTAACAAACTAGTGAAATTTTAAAGATGCTCTTCAAGAGCCATTTTTCCTGTAGTGGGGGTGGATTTCCACTGTTTTGATCCAGTGCTGTTTCTATACTGTTCCGTCAGTCTTTTTACTTTTCTCTGCAATGTCAACTTTAAAGTGTAATTTCCCAAGCAAACAGTGACCATGGTGGTGTGACGTTGAACTCTTCAAATAGGTACCTAATAAGGGTGGACAAATCAGCCATTTAGCTGCAAGGAACCCTTAGCCCTTTTACCCAAGGCCCTGTGCTGTGAAAGGGAGTGGCTAAAGATTTGCATAAGAAGATCCAGAATGTGTATTCCAAACATTTATGGTGTACAAAAAGACAGGTTTCCCAGCATCATTTTCTACCAGCTTTACACACTTACTGATGCCAGGATGAGACTGACAAAATACAATGCCTAGGCAGTATGCCATCTTTTTAAGTCCCCGCCCCAAATCCCCACATTTTGCTATCTTTTATTCCTTATTCATTATTTCATCCATGCATTCATTTCAACAAACTTTGATTCAATAAACACTTGCAAAACTACTAAGTTCCAAACACAATGGAGACCTAGATCAATACAACTCAAACCTTGCCCTTGAGCTCATGGTCAAAAAGAAGAGACAGCAAGCAGACATATACAGTATGATGTGATAAATGCTATATTAGAGACGTGTGGCTGGTACAGACATCTTCTGCCTATTATGTACAAAGCACTATGCTGAGGTACGACACAACAGTGACTAAGACACAGCCCTTGCCTTCAATTGTTTACAGTCTACCAAGAAAAAGATAAATAGTTACAATAGGAGATAAACTACACTAAGTGCCTTAAAAGGTGGAAAGGAAGTGCAGAGAGAGTTCAGGAGAGGGAGATATCAGTGACTCCAGTTACTTCCAGGCCCCAAGTCTGGTAGCCAGTCCCAATTAGCATGACTGATAGATGCAGCCTGTTATTTCAAGGTCTACAGAAAGGAATCGGATTGTGATAACATGCCCTTAATGCCTGGGGATATAGCATGAGATCTAGTCATCTCTTACTGATTCACCAATACACTCTTACCAACACTCTTCCAGTTTTTTTCTTCAGGCTCAAGATCTCACTTTTTCCACCTCATTCTCAGCAAAGGCATTAACTTCATGACTTATTTAGCAAAGGGCCATCTGAGCTAAGCTACTTTATCTTATACACCTACCCTCTCATGCTGCCTTCAAGACTCAGAGAAAGAGCTGTCCCGCTTGCTTTCTAAAGCTTTTCAAAGCTGTGCTTTTAATTACATCTTTTCCATGCTCTGGAGAATCCGATTCCCTACTTATTACCTGCTCCAGCAGCATCTACTGCCCTGCTCTCATTTGCCTTCAAACTATGGGATTCATCTCCTTTCACTGCCAGACTGCAATTGCTCCTTTGCCTCCAATTGCTCTCCAACCATTCATTCAGCAGGCATTTACAGACATCTTCTGTATGCCAGGTATTATGCCAGACCCTGGAGATTTGAAAAGGAACAAGATATGGCTTCTTATCAAAACACCAAATTGTATACATTAAATATGTACAATTCTTATTTGTCCATTAGATCTCAATAAAGCTGGTGGGGGGCAAACAGATGAAAAAAAAAAAAGGGGGGCACAGCTTCTGCCTTCAATAAATTCTCAGTCTAATAAGGAAGAAAAACAGGTGAACAGAATTTTAGTATAATAGGTGAACTGCTATAATAGAATTATCTACCACAGGGATTGGTGGACTCAGTCCAAGAAATACATACTGGGAGGCAATGTTTTTAGTTGGGTCTCGAAGGACAGGTCAGGGCCCAGAAAAGTCTGTATTTTACATCACAACTTTACAAAAAATATACTCCAAGGCCACAGTTGATCTTTTTGCCAAATTCAACAGCTTTTCTCTATCTTCTTTTTTTTTTTTTTTAATTGAGACAAGGTCTTGCTCTGTAGGTTGGAATACAGTGGCATGATCACAGCTCACTGAAGCTTCGACCTCCTGTGCTCAGGTGATCCTCCTACCTCAGCCTCCTGAATAGCTGGGACTAAGGTGCGCAACACCACGCCCAGTTAACTTTTGTACTTTTTTTTGTAGAGACGGGGTTTTGCCATGTTGCCCAGGCTGGTCTGTCTTCATTCTTGATATCTCTGTTACATTTGACATTTTTGGTCATCTACTTGTTCTTAAACTTTCACCTCCCTTGGCTCATAACAACAATGCCCTGACTCTGGCTCTCTGGCTGCTCTTTTTTTCTTTCATAGGTTTCTCTTCTTCTTACTTTATAATATTAACATAAGGCTGACTCTTCCCCAGATACAGTCTTAGACCTATTCCAGGTCTAGTAGTTCTTAAACTTTGGAAGTGAGAAATACCCGGAGAGCTTGTTATAAGTGCAGATTTTTTGGCACTGCCCCCTGGAAATTCTGAAGGTTTGGATCCAAGAATCTGCCTCTTTAAACTACCCAGGTATTCTGATGTAGATCTGTTAAGGACTAAGCATTAAGAAACCCCCCCTTTTTTTTTTTTTTTAAAGAATTGAGACAGCCCCTTGACTTTCACTACCCTGTAAACCAATGCTTAGCAACCGCATCTGCTCTGCTTAGATCAGCCCTGCTCTTGACTTCAAATCACGAACTCCAGTACATGCAAATCATCCTCTTCAGCAACTAGGAAGTGACTCCTTTGCCCATTTTCAGTGTTTCTGTATAAGATACCGCTAGCATTTCTGCTCCTCCTTAAACCAACAACTAAATTCACCTACATGTGACCTCCTGATTATAATCAACACCAGTAGATCACTCATGTATTCATTAAATACATCTTGATCACCTACTATGTGTTAGATTAAAAATTGATATGATTCATTTTGGTGTAGTTGGGGAGATGGGCTTGAATCATGTAATCGCATAAACAAATGTAAACTTGCAAACATGACAAATGCAAAAAGAAAATGAAGTATTATGTATTTGCATTTTGTATATTGAATACATTTTGTATTTCTTATTCTTTATTTTTCAAGTGGATGGATTAAGCATTTTAAATGTTCCTGTGGGGGGAAAAAAGCTATTTATTTGTATGAAATGCTGCATAAGATTCAGATGTCCTGAGTACTAATCACTGGCCTGCCACTAACTAGCAGAGGTTACTTGGGCAATTCATTTGCTGCACTTAGCTTTAATTTACACATCAATTAAATGAGAATTGCGAGGTTGTTATGAGACACAAGAGAGATAATGATGATTGTGAATGTTCTTGTCCCAACAAATATGAAAGATGGTTTTTAAAAATATATCCCTTCACTGTCATATCATCTGATTGATCTACCTACTAGTGTTGGTTTCCAGCGTCTACTTAGTTTTTGTTGCTTATTTTTTAATTTTCACTTACTGTATTGGTGAGGCTTTATAGCATTCTTTTTTTTTTTTTTCTTTTTTGTTCTTTTTTGAGACAGAGTTTTGCTCTTGTTGCCCAGACTGGAGTGCAATGGCACGTTCTCGGCTCACTGCAACTTCTGCCTGCCAAGTTCAAGCCATTCTCCTGCCTCAGCCTCCTGAATAGCTGGGATTACAGGCGCCTGCCACCATGCCTGGCTAATTTTTGTATTTTTAGTAGAGACGGGGTTTCACCATGTTGGTCAGGGTGGTCTCGAACTCCTGACTTCAGATGATTCACCTGCCTCGGGCTTCTAAAGTGCTGGTATCACAGGCATGAGCCACTGTGTCCAGTCAACGTTCTTAATTCTATCCAGCCGATGGAAATACTCAGGCAACTAACTGAGGAGCTGGGGACTCTGATGGACTTTGTTGTTGATATCTCTTCCTTGTTTAGCAATTTGAGGCTGGGTATGGTATAGACACAGCTCAGGAAACTAGCAACTGTGGCAGGGGAAATGCTTAGAGACACAGCAACATCTCTACAACATTGTTTATTGAGTGCTGAATAAACACAGAAGCTGAACTTAATTTAATATGTTGATGGCAATATTGCAGAAGTAACTAAACTTCACAGTACTGGTGCAATCATGAGTCATTTCAAAAGGAGTTAACTCTGACTGCAGACAATGTATCAGGCACTGCACTCGGTACTTTGTGTATATGGTCTTATTAGATCCTTACAATAGCACTGAGAAGCAGGGAATATTATTAGTCCCATTTCACAGAGGAAGAAACTGTTGAGCAATTAAGTAACTTGCTCAAATTCAAACAACCAGGAAGAGGAAAGACCATGTTTCAGGGCTACATTTGTTTTAGCTCCAGAGCACAAGCTCTTAATCACTGTGCTGTACTACCTCTTATTTACTTGCTCATGTGTTTATTATCTGTCTCCCGACTAGAATGAAGCTCTATTGGAGCAGGAGCTTTGTTTTGTTGTGTTCGCTGCTCTATCCTCAGCCCATAGAACTCTGTGCCTGGTTAATAGTAGGCACTTAGTAAATATCTACTGAAGTAAGGCCCTGGAGAGAGAAGGAGAATCTAATGAAGAATGGGGAGAAGTGGAACTGAAATGGAATGAAATCATTTCATGAATTTGCTTATAATTTAGCAGCCTGATTCCTACCCCAGCGACTCTGGCATATGTGTGAAATGGAGCCCAGCAACTATATATTTAAAACAAGCTCCCCAGGTGAGATCGTGATATACACAAATATATGAGAACCACTGACCTGCAGCCATCAAAGTGAAAAAAGAAAAAAATAATAACATGGCTGTCTCATCAGTTACATTGAAATGTCCAAGAGACTTCATTCTGATTAATATCATTCTTAGGCATGTATTTTAGTGAGGACCCGCACGAAAAACTAGCTTTACCACTAGCTTCTCCAGTGAGCCTGAGAACCTTTGTTCCTGTAACCAACAGCCCTATTTTGATTGTTGATTAAATAACATGATCAGACAGATATACACTACTCTCAAATATTATAATAATAAGTCTAAAAGGTAGAGTAATTCCATATGGATAAGATTTGTGGGAAGCTAATATTCACAATAGGACATAATTCAGACAGAAAGGCAAAGAATCAAATGGCCTGGACACAAATCCTGGTTTCAGGTTAACTTCTCAGTGTCTTCATTGTCTCATTTGTAAACTAAGGATGCTAGGAGTACCTTTCTCAAGGAGTTTTATAAGGATTGTGTGAGAAACTTACCACAATTTTTGGCTCATAGAGCTCAATAAAAGTTAGCTACAAGAGCTAGTTTATAATCAGCGATACCGAGTGGTTTTTATCTTATTTTACTTAGGAATAGCTAAGTTAATTGTCTCCAGTTTTCCTGATAAGGAGAATAGGAGACAAAGGTCTTTGTTTCTTTTTGGGTTTTTGTTGTTGTTGTTGCTGCTGTTTGTTTATTTGTTTTGAGATGGAGTGTTGCCCTGATGTCCAGACTGGAGTGCAATGGCTCAATCTCGGCTCACTGCAACCTCCGCCTCCCAGGTTCAAGCGATTCTTCTGCCTCAGCCTCCTGAGTAGCTGGGATTACAGGCGCCTGCCACCACACCCAGATAATTTTTGTATTTTTTAGTGGAGACAGGGTTTCATCATATTGGTCAGGCTGGTCTCGAACTCCCGACCTCATAATCCACCCATCTCAGCCTCCCAAAGTGCTGGGATTACAGGCGTGAGCCACCACGCCCCGACTGGGTCTTTGTTTTTTATTCATGCTGTTCTTGCTTCCTAGAACTCCTCTTGCAACATTCTTGGATTAGCTGAGACCTAGTGGCCTTGAAGATTCAGTTCACATGTCAGCGTCCAAAAAGCCTTGACCTTATCCTTTGATTAGGTGAAGCCGCCCTCCTCTTTGCTTCCATAGCGCTCTGGCCAGACCTCTATTTCATCACTTACTGTATTATATTTAAATTAAAAGTATTTCATCTGTCTCTCCCACTAGATCTTTGGGAGAAGGGACCATGTCTTATTCTTTTTATATCCCTGGGAGATATCCCTAGCACACTGCCTGTACAATAAATATTTGCTGAACTTTCTCAGATGAACATGTGAGAGATCCGATGGTTACTACTCTTGGAAGAGCTTGTCCTATCTAAGATAGCTGTCCGTACTCTGGGCCTTGGCTCCTGTTCCTCCCTGTTGCCCTTACAGTCATGCAATACAATTTAGCACTTAATTATATATCGTATAACATATATTATTCTCTAATTGCTTCATATGTTAATCCAGCACTTATTTCCTCTTCCTTCAGGCACTAAGAAGTGATTATAAATTGAAAGTGGATGATCCAGCTGTAAGCCACACCCAGCTGTCACTCAACTCTGCTTACTGAATGCCCCAGTACTATGAATACAACTATTAGTCACCAGAGGTGAGGTGAATGCAGATGAAAAAGTAGCATGATTTAAAACTACTGCCTGCAGCAGTACGTTCACACAGTAGGCACTCAAGAAATATCTGTTGAATGAATACATGATTTTATAAAAAGAGCAGTGCACTTGGTTAGGCTAGAGATCGGGAGCCCTGGCTTCTACTCAGATTTCTATCACTTCATTTTGAACTTGGAAAGTCATTTCTTGTTTCTGGGACATGCTTTTATATTCTGTAAAATATGAAGGAAAACCAGAAGATCTTTAAAGTCTCTTTCAAGTTTGTTTTCTATTTTTATTTTTATTTTATTTTATTTTTTGAGACAGGGTTTCACTTTTGTTGCCCAGGCTAGAGTGCAATGGCGCGATCTTATCTCACTGCAACATCCACCTCCCAGATTCAAGCCATTCTCCTGCCTCAGCCTCCCAAGTAGCTGGGATTATAGGTGCCCACCACCACACCCGGCTAATTTTTTGTATTTTTAGTAGAGATGGGGTTTCACCATGTTGGCCAGCCTCCTGACCTTAGGTGATCCACCAGCCTTGGCCTCCCAAAGTGCTGGGATTCCAGGCGTGAGCAACCGTGCCCGACCCTCTTTCAAGTTTAATATACAATTCTTCCTCCAAATAGTTTGAAAATTCCTCAAGTAAGCACAGATATATGTCTTATGTACATCTTCATAGCACCTAGCACAGTGCTGCACACACAAGCGGATTTGATAAATACCTAAAAAGTTAGAACCATCACGCTCCATAGTCACCTATAACCAACATTAAAATGAAACAAAATAACCAAGGGACACTAAACTCTACTGTGAAACATACCTTATCTCTAAAAATGAGCCCTAAGGGAAAAATAGGAGAAAACCTGAAAATCTCTTCTAATTGTTGCATTTCAAAATCTTTAAGATATTTGTGATTTAAAATCCTAACTTAGCTTCCAGTTTACAATCAAGTTATTTCATTAATCGAAGTAAAAATTGAGTGCAGACAGAGTAACAATCGCAGCTTAATCTTAGGCCCTCTTTTCTCTCTTCTTGGTAATCATTCACACTCATCACATTATTTACCATGTTCATTACCACTGGGACTGATGACACACTCATTTATCTCTCCAGCCAATATCTCTCTAGCCAACATTTTTCCCCTCAATTCTAGGATCATATATCCAACTGCTTATTTGAAATTGCTTAGTTATCTCAAAGGCATCTCAAACAATGTATCTAAAAGAGAACTCATGATCTTCTCCCTGGTACTGGCCCACTGTTTCCCAACTCAGTGACTACACTTCTATCCACTCAGTTCTGCAGGCCAAAGACCAAGGAATTATTCTTGACACTGCCCTCTACTTCACTCCCCACATTCATCTCCACTTCATCATTAATCATGGCAATTTTGCTTTTTTTGTTTTTGATATGGAATTTCGCTCTTGTCACCCAGGCTGGAATGCAATGGCACTATCTCAGCTTACTGCAGCCTCTGCCTCCCAGGTTCAAGCGATTCTCCTGCCTCAGCCTCCTGAGTAGCTGAAGTTACAGGTGCCTGCCACCACGCCTGGTTAATATTTGTGTGTGTGTATTTTTAGTAGAGGGGTTTCATCATGCTGGCCAGGTTGGTCTCGAACTCCTGACCTCAGGTGATCTGCCCATGTTGGCCTCTCAAAGCGCTGGGATTACAGGCTGAGACACTGTGCCCAGCCTGCAATTTTGCTTCTTAACTGTCTCTTGAGTCAGTGTATTTTTCATTATCTCCAGTATCTCTACAATCTCTAATCTGGACCATTCTACTACCTTACTAACTAGTTTATCCTAGTTTGATTATTCTCTCCTCCACATTCCTTCAAATGTCATTAATTCATTTAGTCATCAAAAAATATTTATTGAGTGCCTACTATGTATCAAGTACATGGAATACAGCAGTGAACAAAACAGACAAAAATCTCTATTTTCATTGGGTTTACATTTTAATGAGACAGAGACACACTAAAAATAATATGTAAAGTACATAATAGTGTCAGAGATTCACTTCCAGCATGATGAATTAAGGAAGTTAACAGATCTCCAAAAGCAACTACTATAAAGCTGGACAAAAACATCAAAAACAATTATTTCAGTGCTCTGGAAAGCTACTAAAGGCATAATAGGGTGACCAATCATCCTGACTTCCTTGGTACTATCCCAGTTTTAGTGCTAAAAATCCTGTATTCCAGGAAAGCCCTCCCCAGAATGCAAAAAAGTCTCATTTTTCAGCAATGGTTGCTCAAGTTTTAGGGCAAAGGTACCAAATCCGTACCCGGTCTCCCAAAATAAGGGTTGAAAGCAATACTGTTTTTAGTGTCAAGTAGATATGGCATAGATGCCCATAGTCACTGTCACTGTTTTTTGTTTGTTTGTTTGTTTTGTTTTCTTTTGAGATGGAGTCTCACTCTGTTGCCCAGGCTAGAGTGCAATGGTGTGATCTCGGCTCACTGCAGCCTCCGCCTCCCTGGTTCAAGCGATTCTCCTGCCTCAGCCTCCTGAGTAGCTGAGATTACAGGTGCGCACCACCATGCCCGGCTAATTTTTGAATTTTTACTAGAGATGGGGTTTCACCATGTTAACCAGTCTGGTCTCGACCTCCTGACCTCAGATGATCCACCCGCCTCAGCCTCCCAAAGTGCTGGGATTACAGGCATAAGTCACTGCGCCCGGTCCTGTTACTGTTTTTAACCCTGACCACTCATGATGGCAACCATGATTTGCAGTTCACAATAATGGATGATCCATTGTTGCATCACTCCAAGGGATGCAACTTAAGTGTGCAATTTCTGAGCATTGCAATCATGAACAGTTAACATTGTATCTTTGACTTTGCCTGTGGATTACGTGGTGTGATTTGTATGGAGATAGGGCTACTTTGATTTTTAACATTATAAATATGCTAACCATGTGTTCTAAGTGCTCAGATAAAAGGAGAATGATTACAATACTAACCCCAGCTTGACCCAGAAATTACCAAAAAAGAAGACTAAATGACCATATTGTTTTAATAATAGATAGAAGGACACATGCAACTTGCATTAGGGAGGTAAACAACCAAAACAGAGCATACTGGGCAATAAGCAGAAAACAAGTTGGGACTAGGCACGGCAGAGATGGATATGAAAGAACGTATGGAAACTGAATCTCACAGTCCAGGGTGAGATGGATAAGTACTATAAACCAATGAAAAGTTTTTGATCTTCCCCAAAGACACTAATGTTAACTCAAAATTGATGGCCACTGATTTAACCTAAATATGCCACATGCAGAAATATGTATCATTGTATCATTCATACATGAAACTGAATAAAGTTACATTTCCTGTTTAAGAGATTGCAACTTAAATGTCCTGTGGGTGAACAAAAGGGAAAATCTGGGTATGAGATGTGCTTCCCTCATACAGTGTAGCACTGATTTTGTCAGATTTTACCAGAAATCAAGCTTTGTACAGTAGTATATCAAGCGACTTGTCAAATCACTGTTTCTCCTACATTTTAGGTACTTTGATTTGAAAAATGGAATTTCAAATCACCTTCTTGATTTCTATGATGATCAAAATTAAATTGCAGAAAATATAAAACAAAAAAGATTGTTGATATCTTGTCTAAAAACAAACTAAACTTTGCTCATCTATTTGCATATTCAGCAGACAGTACAAATGTAAATTTTGGAAATCAGACAGCTTTAGAACGCCAAATAAAATGTCACCAGAAAAGAACAGTCAAATTAAATAAAACTTTCTCAGTTTCCTTACCAAACCACTAACTTATTTGGAATTCAATTTTGATTTCACAATTACAAGTTATTTCTGTAATTTAAAGCCATTTTCTCTAAGAAAGAGAGGGTTAACTTATGATGGCATCCAATATGGTTTGCAGTGTTTAAAAATGATGGACATTCTAGACATGAATAAACCTATATGATTAATTTATAGACGCTGAAAACCTGATTGACAAACAGCTGGTTTACCAAAAGCAGCCTGACACTATAAAGTGAATGAACATTTTTCAGGAGCTGGGAACTAATTCCTACAAGTCTAAAAACCTGATGTTTTTGCTTAATAAAATATATATATTCCATGCTCAAACACTTCTGAGAGGACATTTTAGCTTTTACATTTAAGTCTTTGATAAATTTGTTTTAATTTTTGTACATACTGGGAGGTAGGGGTTCAATTTCATTCTTTTGCATGTGGATATCTAGTCGTCCTTGCACCATTTGTTGAAAACACCATTCTCTCCCCTGTTGAATTGTCTTGGCACCCTTGTTGAAATCAGTGGACCATAAATGTGAGAGTTTATTTCTGGACTCTCAATACTATTCTATTGATCGATATTTTAGCCTCATGCCAGTACCACACTATCTTCATTACTATAGTTGTGTAGTTAGTTTTGAAATAAGAAAGTGTGAATCCTCCAACTTTGTTCTTTTTCAAGATTGTTTTGGCTATTCTGGGTCCTTTGAATTTACAGATGAATTTTAGGATCAGCATATCAAAATCTGCAACAAAGCAAGCTGGGATTTTTATAAAACATGGCATTGAATCTGTAGATCAATTTGGGGATTATTGCCATCTTAACAATAATAAGTCTTCTGATCCATGATCGTATGCTTTTTCGTTTTTTAGGTCTTTAATTTCTTTTTTGTTTTTCTGAGATAGGGTCTCACTCTGTCATGCAGTCTGGAATGTAGTAAAAGAGGTTTGTACCACTACACTCAGCTAATTAATTTTTTTTTTTTTTTGAGATGGAGTCTTGCTCTGTTGCCCAGGCTGGAGTGCAGTGGCACGATCTTGGCTCACTGCAAGCTCCGCCTCCCAGGTTCATGCCATTCTCTTGCCTCAGCCTCCCAAGTAGCTGGGACTACAGGCGCCCACCACCACATCTGGCTAATTTTTTTTTTTTTTTTTTTTTTGTATTTTTAGTAGAGACGGGTTTTCACCGTCTTAGCCAGATGGTCTCAATCTCCTGACCTTGTGATCCACCCACCTCGGCCTCCCAAAGTGCTGGGATTACAGGCGTGAGCCACTGCACCCAGCCCCCCTTTTTTTTTTTTGACACAGAGTCTTGCTCTGTCACCCAGGCTGGAGTGCAGTGGTATGATCTTGGCTCACAGCAACCTCTGCCTCTAGGATCCAAGCAATTCTCCTGCCTCAGCCTTCCGAGTAGCTGGGATTACAGGCATGTGCCACCATGCTCTGCTAATTTTTGTATTTTTAGTAGAGATGGGATTTCACCATGTTGGCTAGGCTGGTCTCAAATGCCTGACCTCAAGTGATCCACCCATCCCGGCCTCCCAAAGGATTACAAGCATGAACCACCACGCCTGGCCTAAAATTTTTTATAAAGACGAGGTCTCACTATG
This sequence comes from Papio anubis, assembly GCF_008728515.1. Taxonomy (NCBI): domain Eukaryota; kingdom Metazoa; phylum Chordata; class Mammalia; order Primates; family Cercopithecidae; genus Papio; species Papio anubis. The sequence goes on from NC_044996.1 coordinate 20,323,187, forward strand.
TTGCCCAGGCTGGTCTCAAACTTCTGAGCTCAAGTGATCCTCCCACCTGGGACTTTCAAAGTGCTAGGATTACAGTTGTGAACCGCTGCATGTGGCCTTAATTTCTTTTGACACTTTTTTGTAGTTTTCAGTGTACAAGTCTGCTCTTCTTTTGTTAAATTTACTCCTATGTATTTTATTCTTCTTGATGCTATGGTAAATTGAACAATCTAAAAATTTTTATTTTCAATTTGTTCATGACTAGTATATAGAAATCCTGTTGAGTTTTGTATGTTGGTCTCGTATCCCCAACCTCACTGAACTCACTTAAAAGTTCTAGCATTTGTAGTATATTCCTCAAGATTTTCTACATACTAGATTATGTGACTTGCAAATAGAGACAGGTTTACTTCTTCATTTCCAATCCGGATGCCTTTTTCTCCTTTGCCAAAACTCTCACTAAAACCTCTAATATAATGTTGAATAAAAGTGTTGAGATGAGACAAGCAAGTTTTGTTTCTCATCTTAGGTGGAAAGTTTTCGATCTTTCACTATTAAGAGTCATGTTACAATAGCTATGGGTTTTTCACAGTTGTCCTTTATGAGGTTGAGAAAGTTTCTTTAATTCTTAGTTTGTTTAGTTCTTTTATCATTGAGGTGGTGAATTTTGTCAAATACTTTGTCTACATCTATTGAGATGATCATGTGGTTTTTGTCCTTTATTCTATTGATATGGTGTATTACATTAATTGATTTTGGGTATTAAAACAGTCTTGTAATCCTGGGACGAATCCCACTTGGTCATGGTGTATAATCCTTTTTAAATGTTGCTGGATTACTTTCCTAGTATTTTGTTGAGGATTTGTGTTTCTATTTTCTTTTCTTTTCTTTTCTTTTTTCTTTTTTGAGACAGAGTCTCGCTCTGTCGCCCAGGCTGGAGTGCAGTGGCCGGATCTCAGCTCACTGCAAGCTCCGCCTCCCGGGTTTACGCCATTCTCCTGCCCCAGCCCCCCGAGTAGCTGGGACTACAAGCGCCTGCCACCTCGCCCGGCTAGTTTTTTGTATTTTTTTTTTTTTAGTAGAGACGGGGTTTCACCTTGTTAGCCAGGATGGTCTCCATCTCCTGACCTCGTGATCCGCCCTTCTCAGCCTCCCAAAGTGCTGGGATTACAGGCTTGAGCCACCGCGCCCGGCCTGTTTCTATTTTCATAAGGAATTTTTGGTCTTTCGTTTCCTTTACTCGCTATGACTTTGTCTGGTTTTGGTGTCAGAGTAATACTGCCTTATAAAATCAGTTAGGAAGTATTCCCTCCTTTTTTATTTTTTGGAAGAATTTGTAAAGGACTGGTATTCATTCTTTAATTATTTGGTAGAATTTACCAGTGCAGCCTCTTTTTTTTTTTTGAGACAAGTTTTGCTCTTGTTGCCCAGGCTGGAATGCAATGGCACCATCTTGGCTCACAGCAACTCCTCTTTCTGGGTTCAAGCAATTCTCCTGCCTCAGCCTCCTCAGTAGCTGGAATTACAGGTGTGCACCACCATGCCTGGCTAATTTTGTATTTTTAGTAGTGACGGGGTTTCTCCATGTTGGTCAGGCTGGTCTCAAACTCCCGACCTCAGGTGATCTGCCTGCCTCGGCCTCCCGAAGTGCTGGGATTACAGGCGTGAGCCACTGCGCGCGGCCCAGTGCAGCCTTTTTTTGTGAATACTTTTAAAATTGCTAATTTAATCTGTTTACTAATTATAGGTCTATTCAGATTTTCTCTTACATCAGTTATAGTTTGTGTCTTCTTAGTAATTTGTCCATTCCATCTAAGTTATCTAATTTGTTGGTATACAGTTGTTCATAGTACTCCCTTATAATCCTTTTTCTATTGAAAAGTTGGTAGTAATGTCCTCTCTTTCATTCTTGCTTTTAGTGAATTGACTTTTCTTTCTTTTTTTTTCCCCCCTTGGCCAGTCTTGCTAAATGTTTTCAATATTCTTACTCTTTTCAAAGAACTGATTTTTTGTTTCATTGATTTTCTCTATTTTTTTCTATTCTTTATTTCATTCATTTCCATCCTAATCTTTATTATTTTCTTCTACTTGCTTTGAATTTAGTTTACTCTTCTTTTCTACTTTCTGACAGTGGAAGATTAAGCTATTGATCTGAATCTTTTTTTAACGTAGGTGGTTATAGCTACAAATAATACGTTAGCTGCATTTCATAAATTTTAATATGTTGTGTCTACATTTTCATTTATCTCAGAGTATTTTGTAATTTTGTGATTTCTTCTTTGGCTCATTATTTAGGAATGTGTGATTTAATTCCCACAAATTTATGAATTTCTCTATTTCTCTATGTCATTAATGTCTACTAATTTTACTCCATATTGATCAGAAAACACACTTTGTGTGGTTTTAATATTTTAAAATGTATTAAGGCTTGTTTTATTGCCCAACACATGGTCTATCCTGGAAAATGTTCCATGTGCACTTGAAAAAAATGCATGTGCTTTTGTTGTTTGGTGTGTTCTCTCCATATACATCTGTTAGCTGTAGTTGGTTTATAGTGTTTTCCAAGACTTTCATTTTCTTTTGATCTTTTGCCTAATTTTTCTATCCATTATTATCATTATTATTTTTTGAGATGGAGTCTTGCTCTGTCACCCAGGCTGGAGTGCAGTGGCATGATCTCGGCTCACTGCAACCTCCGCCTCCTGCATTCAGGCGATTCTCATGCCTCAGCCTCCTGAGAATCTGGGACTACAGGTGTGTGCCACAACACTTGGCTACTTTTTGTACTTTTAATAGAGACAGGGTTTCACCACGTTGGCAAGGCTGGTCTTGAAATCCTGATCTCAAGTGATCCGCCTGCCTTGGCCTCCCAAAGTGCTGGGATTACCAGCAGTGAGCCACCTCACCCAGCTGACTATCTATTATTGAAAGTGGGGTACAAGTCTCCAGTTATTATTGTTGATCTATTTAATTTCTTCCTTTACATCTTGTTTTTTGCTTCTTGTATCATTTTGGGGCTCTGTTGTTAAGTGCATATAAGTTTATACTTGGTGTATGTTTTTGATGGGTCAACTCTTTTATTTATATAAATATCCTTTGTCAATAGTAATGACTTTTGTCTGATATTAGTATACCCCCTCCAGCTTTCTTACGGTTGCTGTTTGCATGATCTCTGTTCATCCTTTGACTTTTAGCCTATTAGTATCTTTGAATCTAAAGTGTATCTCCTCCAGTAGACAGCATATAGTTGGATCTTGTTTTATTTTGTCCAGTCTGACATTCTATGCCTTTGGATCAGATTCTTTAGTCCATCTATTTTAAATTTTATTATTGATATAGTTGGATTTACATTGCGATTTCACATTTTGTTTTCTATATATCCCATGTCCTTTCTATCCCTGTATTCCTTCTTTACTGCTTTCTTTTGCACAACATGAATATTTTCTAGCATAACTATTTCATTCCTTTGATGATCTTTTTCACTGTATTTTTTGGGTTTTTTTATTTTTTATTTTTATTTTTTTAGTGGTTGCTCTAGGGCTTCTTGTGTACATCTCAACTTATCAGAATTTACTTCACATTTATACCGGCTTAATTCCAGTGACATGTATAATAAGCATTAATCCTATATAGCTCTATTCTCTCTTCCCCCTTTTTGCTGTTGTTATACATATTACATGTATGTGTGTTCCAAACCCAAATATAGAGTTATAGTTGTTAGAATATGTAATTTTGGCTGAGCGCAGTGGCTCACACCTGTAATCCCAGCACTTTGGGAGGCCGAGGAGGGTGGATCACCCGAGGTCAGAAGTTTGAGACCAATCTAGCCAACATGGCAAAACCCTGTTTCTACTAAAAATACAAAAATTAGCTGGGTGTGGTGGTGCACGCCTGTAATCTCAGTTACTCAGGAGGTTGAGGTAGGAGAACCGCTTGAACCCGGGAGACGGAGGTTGCAGTGAGTCGAGATTGTGCCACTGCATTCCAGCCTGGGAGACAGAGCGAGACTCCATCTCAAAAAAAAAAAAAAAAAAAAAAAAAAAAAAAAAAAAAAAAAAAAAAGAATATACAATTTTGTGTCTACTAACGAAGCTGAGGAAAGAAAACAGGTATATATTAATGAAGTTTACTTTCTTATTTACCATTTCTGGTTCTCTCCATTTGATCCTGTGGATTTGAGTTACCACTTAGCATCATTTTTTTACTCTAATACAACTTGCTCCCACCCACCTCTGTTGTGCTCTTATTGTCAAATATATGCCATTTTTATGTTATAGGTACAACAATATAATTGTACACATATTGTTTAATAAAATGATTTTTAAATTAAGAGAAGAAATGAGATGAAATATGCATTGATACTGTCTCTTATAATTACATATTTATAAAATTACCTTTATTGGTGCCTTTGTTTTTTCAAGTAGATTCAAATTACCATCTGGGATCACTTACATTCAGCCTGAAGAACTTCCTTTAGTATTTCTTGTAAAGTAAGCCTGCTAGACCATATCCTGGGTCATAAAACAAAACACATTTGGTAGAATTGAGATTTTCTTTGACTGTAATGAAGAACTAAAGTAGAAATCAATTCCAGAAAGATACAAACAAAAGAAAAAAACTCTCCAAGCTCTTAAAAATTCAGCAGCAGATTTCTATACAATCGATGAGTCAAAGTGGAAATTTGAAAGTAAATTTGAAATTATCTTGAACGAATTAAAATGAAAAGACAACATATCAAACTCTGTTGGATGTAGCTAAAGCAGTGCTAAAAGGGAAATGCCTGTTTAGATTGCTTGCCCATTTTTCTACCTGATTGCCCTATTCTTAATTATCTGCAGGAATTCTTTTTTAAAAATTTTATTTATTTATTTATTTATTTATTTATTTAGAGACAGAGTCTTACTCTGTCACCAAGGCTGGAGTGCAGTGGTGTGATCATAATTCACTGCAGCCTCAGATGGGGCTCAGGGGATCCTCCTGCCTTTCGAGTAGCTGGGACTATAGGTGCATGCCACCATGCCAAGTTAATTTTTCAAATTTTTTTGTAGAGATAGGATCTCAGTATGTTGCCCAGGCTGATCTTGAACTTCTGGCCTCAAACAATCTTCCTGCCCCAGGCTGCCAAAGTGCTGGAATTACAAGCATGAGCCACCGCGCCCAGCCAATTTACAGAAATTCCATATGTATTTTGAATAGAAGTAAGCCGTTTGTCAGCTATCTAATTTACAAATATAGTTTCCCACTCTGTGTCTTACTTTTTATTATCTTAATAGCATCCCATAATAAAAATAATTTATTGAATTTAATTTAGTCCACTTTATCAGCTCTTCTTTTATGGTTAATGCCTTGTTTTGTTTTGTTTGTGTGTGTGTTTTGTTTTTTTTTTTTTTGAGATGGAATCTCCCTCTGTCACCCAGGCTGGAGTGCAGTGGTGTAATCTCGGCTCACTGCAACCTCAGGTTCCCAGGTTCAAGCAATTGTCCTGACTCAGTCTCGCGAGTAGCTGGGATTACAGGCGTTCACCACTACACCCAGATAATTTTTGTATTTTTAGTAGAGACGGGGTTTCACCATGTTGGCCATGCTGGTCTCGAACTATTGACCTCAGGTGATCCGCCCACCTTAGCTTTCCAAAGGGCTGGGATTACAGGTGTGAGCCATCATGACCAGCCAGTTAGTGCCTTTTGTTCCATTTATTTATTTATTTATTTATTTATTTTTCTTTAAGTCCATTTAAAGAAATCATTGCTTTTGCTAAGGTCGTAAAGATATTCTCCTTTGCTTTCTTGTAGAAGTTTTATTGATTTACTGTTCTCATTTAGATCCACAATACATCTGAAAATTATATGTATTACATATATCTGTGTGTGTGTATATATATACACACATATATATATATAGTGTGAAGTAAGAGATCAAGATTTATTAATTATTGTATACAGGAATACCCAGTACATTTAACACCATTTACTAAAAAGATCGTTTTGCCCCATTTTATTTATTATCACCTTTATCATAAATCAGATGGCTATATATATGTGAATGTGTTTCTGGCCATTTTCTTTTCCATTAATCTATTTGTCTTTTTGTGTGCAAATACCACACTGTTTTAATTACTACAGGTTTACAATAGGTCTTGATGTGTTACAGTGTAAGTCGTCCAGCATTGTTCTTCAAGATCATCTTGGCTATTTGGCTGTTTGCATTTCCACATAAATATTAGAATCAATGTGTTAATTTCTTAATGAAATCAAAACAACCTATTGAGATTCTGATTGCCATTGCACTGAGTTTATAGATCCATTTGGGAATAATTGACATCTTCATCTTATTGATTCTTATACTCCATCAACATGGTATATATGGTATATTCCTCTGTTTTTAAAGTCATTATTCGAAAAAGATACTTGCACGTGCATGTTTATAGCAGCACAATTCACAATGGCAAAATTGTGAAACCAACCCAGATGCCCATCAATCAATGAATGGATAAAAAAATTCTGATATATATATATGTGTATATATATATGATAACATATATATGTGTATATATATGATAACATATATATATGATAGCATATATATATGAAGGAATACTATGCAGCCATAAAAGGGAATGAATTAACAGCATTTGGAATGACCTGGATGAGATTAGAGACTATTATTCTAAGTGAAGTAACTCAAGAATGGAAAACCAAACATTGTATGTTCTTTCTGATATGTGGCAGCTAAGCTATGAGGACACAAAGGCATAAGAATGATACAGTGGACTTTGGGGACTTGGGGGAAGAGGGGGAGGGGAGTGAGGGATAAAAGACAACAAATATGGTGCAGTGTATACTGCTTGGGTGATGGGTGCACCAGGTTCTCACAAACCTCCACTAAAGAACTCACTTATGTAACCAAATACCACCCATACCACAATAACTTATGGAAAAATAAAATTAAAAAATAAAATACTTTTATATAAATTTGCTCATTAATTATATAATTATATAAATTATATAAATTTGCTCATTAATTTTAATAGATTTTCTGTAGATTCTTCTGGATATTCTTTGTGCACAATCATATTGTCTACAAATACTAGTTTTATTTCTTTCCTATCATGTACTCTTTATTTATTGCTTTTTCCTCTCTTATAAAATACTTTTAAAATGAAATTTTAATGAATTTTCTCAATATTTTGTTTTTAGTATAAAGCTCTTGGATATCCTTTGTTAGATTTTTTTCCCCTAATTATTTGATTTTTTGATACTATTGTAAATGGTATCTTAAAAATTTCGGCCGGGTGTGGTGGCTCACACCTGCAGTCCCAGCACTTTGGGAGGCTGAGGTGGGTGGATTACCTGAGGTCAGGAGTTCAAGACCAGCCTGGCCAACATGGCAAAACCCCATCTCTACTAAAAATACAAACATTAGCTGGGCGTGGTGGAGGGTGCCTGTAATCCCAGCTACTTGGGAGGCTGAGGCAGGGAGAATTGCTTGAACCTAGGAGGAGGAGGTTGCAGTGAGCCAAGATTGTGCCACTGTACTCCAGCCTGGGTGACAGAGCGAGACTCCATCTCAAAAAAACAATGTTTTTTTCATTTTATATTTATTTAATGCTGACATATAGAAGTATACTTGATCTGTTTTTAAAAGATAAACCTATCTAGCAGCCTTGCTAAATTTGCTCATTAATTTTAATAGATTTTCTGTAGATTCTTCTGGATTTTCTTTGTGCACAATCATATTGTCTACAAATACTAGTTTTATTTCTTTCCTATCATGTACTCTTTATTTATTGCTTTTTCCTGTCTTATTGCACTGGCTAGGACACCAAGTTTAATGTTGAGCAGAAGTGGTAGTAACACTTTCCCATTCCAGATCTCAGGAAACAATGTTCGAATAATTCATCATTAAAGAAAATGTGGTACATTCAAACCATGGAATACTATGCAGCCATAAAAAAGAATGAGATCATGTATTTTGCAGGAACATGGATGGAGCTGGAGGCCATTATCCTTAGCAAACTAATACAGAAACAGAAAACCAAATACTGCATGTTCTCACTTAAAGTGGGAGCTAAATGATAAGAACTTATGAACACAAAGAAGGAAACAGTAGACACTGGGGTCTACTTGAGGAGAGAGGGTGGGAGGAGGGAGATGAGCAGTAAAGATAACTATTGGGTACTGGGCTTAATACCTGGGTGAGTAAATAATATGTACACCAAACCTCCATGACACACATTTACCTGTGCAACAAACCTTCACATGTACCCCCAAACCTAAAATATATGTTTAAAAAATTAAAACATAAATAAAAATTCATCCTTAAGTGATGTTTAATGTTGATTTTTTGTAGATATACTTTATAAGATTAAAAGCATTCCTTTCTATTGCTAATTTGCTATGAGTATTTTTTCTAATCATGAATGAATGTTGTATTTAAAATTTGTTTGGCATCTATCAAGATGGTCATAAGATTTATTCCTTTTTCTGTTTATATTGTAAATATATTTATTCATTTTAAAATGTTAACTTTTACATTCCCAGAATAAATTCATCTCGTTTCTGATATATTATTCTTTGTATGTAGCTCTTGGTTTCTTTGGCAATATTGTATTTAGGAATTTTGAATCTATGCTCATGAGATAATTTTCTGTAATTTCCTTTTCTTATAATCCTTGTCAAGTTTTGAGGAAAATGTCATTTTGGCCTCATAAAAATAATTTAAATGTGTTCATTTTTTTCTATTCTCTGAAAATGCTTGTGAAGATTAACTTTCTTTTTTCCCTTAGATTTCTAGAAGCATTCACTTGTACAGCCATCCAGGTTCTGGGGTTTTCTTTGGGAAGGTGCCTAATAAGGTGGTTCAATTTCTGTAATGGATAACTAGATTTCCTATTTTTTCTTGTGTCAATATCTTAGTTCATTCCTGCTGCTATAACAAAATACCTTAGACTGGATAATTTATAAACAACAGAAACTTATTTTTCACAGTTCTGGAAGATGGGAAGTCCAAGATCAAGGCACCAGCAGATTTTTTGATTCTTTTTTGTTTTTTCTTTTTTTTTTGTTTTTCTGTTTTTTTGGAATTTTATCAATGAATGGGTTACTGGTTTATTAATATTTAAACATTTTCCTTAGGCAAACCTTAAAGCAATTGCCATTAAGTATAGGCTTTAGGAATAACCTGCTCCTGGATACAAGAAATATAATTGTTGTCTGGGACAGTAGCATTATTTTTCTAAATTGTTATTATACTTTAAGTTCTAGGGTACATGTGCACACCGTGCAGGTTTGTTACATATGTATACATGTGCCATGTTGGTGTGCTGCACCCATTAACTTGTCATTTCCATTAGGTATATCTCCTAATGCTATCCCTCCCCCATCCCCCATCCCCACAATAGGCCCCGGTGTGTGATATCCAAGAGAACTTCCCCAAACTAGTAAGGCAGGCCAACATTCAAATTCAGGAAATACAGTGTTCTTTTTTGTTTTTTTCATTTTTATTAATTCATTTTCACAGACATCACCCATTAGAGCAGATCTGACATCTGGTGAAGGCTTGCTCTTTACTTCCTAGATGGCAAGATCTTGTTGCGGTGTCCTCACATGGTGGAAGAGATGAAAGGGCTAGACAACTCTCTGAAGCCTCTTTTATATAATCATTAATCTCATTCATGTGGGCTCTGCCCTCCATGTGTTAATCATATCCTAAAGGCCCCATCTCTCAATACTATCACACTGGCAATTGTTTCAACATATGAATTTTGGGGAACACATTCAGACTATAGCAGTCACTTGTGGTAAGTTTTGTGACTTTTTTTTTTTTTTTTTTTAGATGAAGTCTTGCAATGTTGCTCAGGTTGGACTTAAACTCTTGTACTCAGCAATCCTCCTTCCTCAACCTCCTGAGTAGCTGGGACTACAGGTGTGCACCACCATACCCAGCTTTAAGTTATGTTTCTTGAGCAATTCATTATTTCATACAAATTATCAAGTTTATTGGCCTTAAATTTTGTTCATTATATTCTGATATTATTTTTTCATGTTTATAGGACCTATAGTGATGTAGGCTTTTTTATTCTCATATTGGTGATTGGTGTTTTTTCTCTTTTTCTTTGATTAATCTTTCTAGAGGGCTATAAAACTTATTATCCTTTTCAGAAAACCAATTTTGTCTTTATTGATTTTTTTCGATTGCATGTTAGTTTTTTAGTTAATTAATTATTTTACTTTATCATTTCATTCTTTCTTCTTTTTTGGTATCTATTTGCTATTCTTTTTCTAGCTTCTTGAGATGGAAAACTAGATTACTGGTTTTCAGCTTTTCTTCTTTTCTAATGTATGCATTTGAGGCTATAAATGACCTTTTATGCATTGCTTGATTCTGGAAGTTTTGAAATGTTGTATGCTCATAATCATTCAGTTAAAATGTTCTCAAATTTCCATTGTGATTTACCGTCTGACCCATTTGTTATTTAGAAGTATGTTGCTTACTTTCCACATAGTTGAGAATCCCCCTTCCTTCCTACCTTCCTTCCTGCCTTTCCTTTTTTTTTTTTTTTTTTTTTTGAGACAGGGTCTCACACTGTCGCTCAGGCTGGAGTGCAGTGGCATGATTTCTGCTCCTGCAACCTCTCCCTCCTGGGCTCAAGTGACTCTCCCACCTCAGCCTCCTGAGTAGCTGGCACTACAGGTGTGCACCATCACACCCAGCTAATTTTTGTATTTTGGGATTTTGGGTAGAGATGGAGTTTTGCCATGTTGCCCAGGCTGGTCTTGAACTCCTGAACTCAAGCGATCTGCCTGCCTCACTCTCCCAAAGTGCTGGGATTACAGGCGTGAGCCAAAGTGCCCGGTCAATAATTTCCTAGTCACCTTTGTGTTATGGATTTCTGGCTTGCTTTTATGGTGGTGAGAGAATATACTCTGAATAATTTGAATCCTTTGAAATTTGTTGATACTCACTTTAGGACCTAGTATATGGTCAATTTTGGTAAATGTTACATTTGTATTTGAAAATAATGCATATTCTGTCGTTGAGTAGAGTGTTTATGTGTGTGTGTGTGTGTCGTGTGTGTGTGTGTGTGTATAACAAAATTAACAAACCTCCCTCTCTATCTCTCATTCCATATACAGTCATGTGCTATTAGGTGATTTTGTCGTTGTGTGAACATTATAGAGTATACTTACACAAACCTAGATGGTATAGCCTACTATATACTTAGGCTATAGTGTATAAACTATTGCTCCTAGGCTACAAATCTGTACAGCATTTTACTGTACTGAATACTGTAGGCAATTGTAACACAATGGTGAGTATCTGTATATCTAAACATAGAAAAGGTACAGTAAAAAAACAAACAAACAAAAAACAGTTTAGGTCCGGCGCAGTGGCTCATGCCTGTAATCCCAGCACTTTGGGAGGCGGAGGCGGGCAGATCACCTGAGGTCAGGAGTTTAAGACCAGCCTGACCATCATGGAGAAACCCCATCTCTACTAAAAACAAAATTTACTAAAAATACAAAATTAGCTGGGCATGGTGGCGCATCCCTGTAATCCCACCTACTCGGGAGGCTGAGGCAGGAGAATTGCTTAAAACCCAAGAGGCGGAGGTCGCAGTGAGCCAAGATTGCACCACTGCACTCCAGCCTGGGTGTCAAGAGCAAAACTCCATCTCAAAAAAAAAAAAAAAAGTTTAAAAGAAAAAATGACACAACATCCATGGCGCTTACCGTGGATGGAGTTTGCAGGATTGGAAGTTGCTCTAGGTGATTCTGTGAGTGAGTGGTGTGTAAATGTGAAGGTCAAGGACATTACCGTACACCACTGTAGACTTTGTAAACACTATACATTGAGGCTACACTAAATTTATTTTATTTTATTTTATTTTTATTTATTTATTGAGACGGAGTTTGCCCAGGTTGGAGTGCAGAGGCGCAATCTCGGCTCACTGCAATCTCCGGTTCCTGGGTTCAAGCGTTTCTCCAGCCTCAGCCTCCCGGGTAGCTGGGATTATAGGTGCCTGCCACCACGTCCGGCTAATCTTGTATTTTTAGTAGAGACAGGGTTTAATCATATTGGTCAGGCTGGTCTTGAACTCCTGACCTCAGGTGATCCACTCACCTCAGCCTTCCAAAGTGTTGGGATTACAGGCATGAGCCATCATGCCTGGCCTTACTAAATTTATTTTTAAAAAGTAATTGTGCTGCGATGTTATGATGGCTATGCTGTCACTAGACAACAGGAAAGTTTCAGCTAGTTCCGTTATAACCTCATGGGATCACCGTCATACTTCATTGTTGATCAAAATGTTGTCATGTAGCACATGGCTCGCTCTATATATACTTATATATATATAAAATGAGGGAGAAAAAGAGAGAGAAGATGGTTAATTTTGTTATTTAAATCTTTTATCTTTTTTTTTCTTTTTTTTTTTGAGATGGAGTCTCACTCTTTCGCCCAGGCTGGAGTGCAGTGGCGCCATCTCGGCTCACTGCAAGCTCCGCCTCTCGGGTTCACGGCATTCTCCTGCCTCAGCCTCCTGAGTAGCTGGGACTACAGGCGCCTGTCACCACGCCTGGCTAATTTTTTTGTATTTTTAGTAGAGACGGGGTTTCACCATGTTAGCCAGGATGGTCTTGATCTCCTGACCTCATGATCCACCTGCCTCGGCCTCCCAAAGTGCTGGGATCATAGGCCTGAGCCTCCGTGTCCGGCCTTATCTTCTTAATAATTTTTTGTTTCCTTGTTCTATCATCTACTAAAAAGCATTTATTTGTGTTTTTTTTTTTTTTTTTTTAGGATTTTATTAGAGTTTATTTTTTATTTTTATTTTTTATTATTATACTTTAAGTTCTAGGGTACATGTGCACAACGTGCAGGTTTGTTACATATGTATACTTATGCCATGTTGGTGTGCTGCACCCATCAACTCATCAGCACCCATCAACTCACAAACAAATTTACAAGAAAAAAACAAACAAGCCCATCAAAAAGTGGGCAAAGGATATGAACAGACATTTCTCAAAAGAAGACATTCATACAGCCAACAGACACATGAAAAAATGCTCATCATCACTGGCCATCAGAGAAATGCAAATCAAAACCACAATGAGATACCATCTCACACCAGTTAGAATGGCAATCATTAAAAAGTCAGGAAACAACAGGTGCTGGAGAGGATGTGGAGAAATAGGAACACTTTTACCCTGTTGGTGGGATTGTAAACTAGTTCAACCATTATGGAAAACAGTATGGCAATTCCTCAAGGATCTAGAACTAGAAGTGCCATATGACACAGCCATCCCATTACTGGGTATATACCCAAAGGATTATAAATCATGCTGCTATAAAGACACATGCACACGTATGTTCATTGTGGCACTATTCACAATAGCAAAGACTTGGAACTAACCCAAATGTCCATCAGTGACAGACTGGATTAAGAAAATGTGGCACATATACACCATGGAATACTATACAGCCATAAAAAAAGCATTTATTTAAACTTTCTATGATAGTTGTGGATTTGTCTATTTCTCCTTTAGTTCCATTAATTTTTGCTTTATGTCTGTTATGGGTGCATGTAGCTTTAAAATGTGCTATATTTCCCTGGTGGATTGATTCTTTTATCACCATAAAATATTATTCTCTATCTCTAGTCATGTTTTGTCTGATATTATACATAGTACAACAGTATCAGCTTTCTTGTGGTTAGTACTTGCAGGATATATCTTTCTCCATTCTTTTACTTTCAACCTTATATTTAAGGTGTATCTTCTGTAAGCTGTATGTAGTTGGGTTTTATCTTTATCCAGTCTAACAATTTTGATTGTTTCGTATATTTAATCCATTCACTTGAAATTAGTTTTATTATTTATTTTTATTGGTTTTTTTTTGAGACAGATTCTCTTTCTGTCACCCATGTTGGGTGACACAGTGGTGCAAACACAGCTCACTGCAGCCTTGACCTCCTGTGCTCAAATGATCCTCTCACCTCAGCCTTCTGAGTAGCTGAGACCACAGGCACATGGCACCATGCCTGGTTAAATTTTTTTTTTTTTTTTTTTTGTAGAGATATGTTCCCACCGTGTTGCCCAGGCTGTTCTCGAACTGCTAGGCTTAAGTGATCCTCCCGCTTTGGCCTCCCAAAGTGGTGAGATTACAGGCGTGAGCCTCCGCATCTGGCCTTTTGTTTTTCATTTTTTAGAAACGGTCTTACTCTGTTGCCCAAGCTGGAGTGCAATGGTGCCATCACTGGTCACTGTAACCTCGAACTCCTGGGATCAAGTGGTCCTCTTGCCTCAGTCTCCTGAGTAGCTGGGACTACAGGTGCGCACCATCACCCCTGGCTAATTTTTTAGTTGTTGTTGTTGTTGTTGTTGTGTGTGTGTGTGCGCGTAGAAACAGGGTCTCACTATGTTGCCCAGGCTGGTCTTGAACTCCTGACTTCAAGTGATCCTCCCACCTCAACCTCCCAAAGCCCTGGGTTTATAGGTGTGAGCCATCACACCTAGCCCCCATTCACTTTTAAAACAGCTTTATTGAGATACAATTCATACGCCACTCAACTCACCCATTTAAAGTGTATAATTCAATGGCTTTTAGTATAGTCACTGAGTTATGCAAGCATCACCACAATCAACATTAGAACATTTTCATCACCAGTCATTTACTTTTAATTAGCAATATATTTGGGGTTTTTAACTCCTACGTATTTTTCTTTTTCTTTTCTTTTCTTTTTTTTTTTTTTTTTTTGAGACGGAGTCTCGCTCTGTCGCCCAGGCTGGAGTGCAGTGGCTCGATTTCGCTCACCGCAAGCTCCGACTCCTGGGTTCACGCCATTCTCCCGCATCAACCTCCCAAGTAGCTGGGACTACAGGCATCCGCCACCACGCCCGGCTAATTTTTTTGTGTTTTTAGTAGAGACGGGGTTTCACCATGTTAGCCAGGATGGTCTGAATCCTCTGACCTCATGATCCGCCTGTCTCAGCCTCCCAAAGTGCTGGGATTGCAGGCGTGAGCAACTGTGCCCGGCCAACTCCCACATATTTTTCTATTTGATCATACTATTTTATGTTTCCTTCACTTTTCTTTTTCATTTTCTTTTAGATTAATCTTTTATTGTTGTTATTCAAGTTTTCTATTCTATTAGCTTGGTTGGTTGTACTTTTTTTTTTTTTTTTTTTTTTTTACTTTTTAGTGGTTACCTTAGAGATTACACATGCATCTTTGACTTACTGGGGCCTAATACTAATTATTTTTTCCCACTTTCCCAATAATATTTTAATCCAAAAGCTCTTTAACTCCAATTACACCCTCATTTTCCATTATTGTGTTCACTGTTAAAAAAGAAAGAAAGAAGTTGACACATACACTTGCAAATTTCAGAGGTAGGACTAGGTTCAGATATGGCTGGATCCAGAAACTTAAATCCAATATCAATCTCTCTCCATCTATCATATCTGCTTTCTTCTGTTCTGGATTCATTTCAGATAAGCCATCTCACTGTTACATTAAGATAGCTTGGAATCTCAAGGCTTACATCCTGCTGTTTAGCAACCCCAATGAAAAAAGAATGCTTACATCACGATACTTTTGATTAATTTTAGGGCTGGTACTTGCTGGTTCTTATGGCATCATCTTTGGTCATATACCCCTCACTTAACCAGTCATCATGGTATTTTATTGGCCAGGTCAGTATTGCATGCCCAACCCTGAAATTAGGGATTGGGATGAACCCCATCCAAATTCCATAGTGTTATCACGCATTTTAATTCTATGAAAGTTTACTATTACTGCTATCTACAATCAAATTGATTTCTTTTTACCCACATGTTTATCTGTCCATTGCTCCTCATTCATTCCTGCATTTTTTATTGTCTATCTGGGATTAATTCCCTTTTGCTTGAAGAACTCCACTCAGTTCAGGCTAGCTAACTATAAATTCATTCAGATTTTGTTTGCCCAAAATGTCTTTATGGTACCTTTATTTTTAAAGAGTATTTTCACTGGTTATGGACTTGTGATTTTGCAGTCATTTTTCACACTGTAACAGTGCCATTACTTTGTGTTTCCTCTACCATTGTTTCTGTTGAGAAATCATGTTTTAAAAATAATGTTTTGGCCGGGCGCAGTGGGTCACACCTGTAATCCCAGTACTTTGGGAGGCTGAGGTGGGCGAATCACCTGAGGTCAGAAGTTCGAGACCAGCCTGGCCAACATGGTGAAACCATGTTTAGTAGACTCTACTAAACCACCATGTTTAGTAGAGTCTACTAAAAATACAAAAATTAGCCAGGCGTGATGGCGGGTACCTGTAATCCCAGCTACTCAGGAGGCTGAGGCAGGAGAATTGCTTGAACCTGGAAGGTGGAGGTTGCAGTGAGCTGAGATTGCACCATTGCACTCTAGCCTAGGCAACAAGAGCAAAACTCTGTCTCAAAAATAAATAAATAAATAAAATAAATAAAAAGTTTTATTTGCAAAATGTGTGACTAAAATGGCGTGGTGCTTACACTGTTTTATGTACCACCACTTTAGAACTGACACTTTTCACTCCAAATGTGTTATTAGTTACAAATGCACTCAACATTTAATATCCATATTTTTATAAAAAGTCTTATATAGTACATTGCTTTAGCATTCTGTGGCAATACGCTTCCATTTATAGAAATTTTAATTTACAAATCTACTTTTTCAAGTTCTTCAAAGTGAAAGTCTTTAAGTATATATCTCTATATGCACTGTGTTTGTGTGTGTGTGTGTGCATTACTGAGGCTTTTCAGAAACATCTTCTTTTGACCTCAGTCTTAACTTGCCCAAAAGCAACATTATCTAGCATTGTGTTCTCAACTTTCTACATCCTAACTGTTCCAATCATCCAGGATCAAAACTTTGAAATTATTTTGGAATCCTTCTTTTTCTCCATCTATTTCTTTTGATTTTGATTTTGATTTTTTTTTTAGACAGGGTCTTGCTCTGTCACCCAGGTTGAAGTACAGTGACTCAATCTCGGCTCACTGCAACCTCCATTTCCCGAGCTCAAGTAATTCTCCCACCTCAGCCTCCAGAGTGGCTGGGAATACAGGCATGCACCACCACACTTGGCTAATTTTTAAAAAATATAGTGAGACTGCTAGTTAGAATGGCGATCATTAAAAAGTCAGAACACAACAGATGCTGGAGAGGATGTGGAGAAATAGGAACACTTTTACACTGTTGGTGGGAGTGTAAATTAGTTCAACCATTGTGGAAGACAGTGTGGCGATTCCTCAAGGATTTAGAACCAGAAATACCATTTGACCCAGCAACCCCATTACTGGGTATATACCCAAAGGATTATAAATCATTCTACTATAAAGACACATGCACATGTATGTTTATTGTGGCACTGTTCACAATAGCAAAGACTTGGAACCGACCCAAATGCCCATCAATGATAGACTGGATAAAGAAAATGTGGCACATATACACCATGGTATACTATGCAGCCATAAAAAAGGATGAGTTCATGTCCTTTGCAGGGACATGGATGAAGCTGGAAACCATCATTCTCAGCAAACTAACACAAGAACAGAAAATCAAACACTGCATGTTCTCACTCATAAGTGGGAGTTGAACAATGAGAACACATGGACACAGGGAGGGGAAGATCACACACCAGGGCCTGTTGGGAGGTAGAGGGGTAGGGGAGGGATAGCATTGGGAGAGATACCTAATGTAGATGACGGGTTGATGGGTACAGCAAACTACCATGGCACGTGTATACCTATGTAACAAACCTGCACGTTCTGCACAGGTACCCCAGTACTTAAAGTACAATAATAATAAAAAAAAAACATAGTGAGACAAGATCTCACTACATCGCTCAGTCTGGTGTCAAACTCCTGGGCTCAAGCAATTCTCCCACCTCAGCCTCCCAAAGTGCTGGGATTATAGGAGTGAGTCCTCATGCCCGGCCCCTCTATCTCTTTATATTGTATCAAAGAATAAAGGGAACAGGCAACATAATTGGATCAGGAGAGATGCTTATGTTTCAACTATTTATACTGAAGTGTATAGAATAACACTGCATAGTAAAGCAAACTAGACAAAAAATGTGAATGTAAATCCATATTTCTAATAGTCTTCTTGATAATTAGAAAGACTTTTGGGCCAGGCATGGTGGCTCACGCCTGTAATCCCAGGACTTTGGGAGGCTGAGGCAGGAGGATTGCTTGAGGCCATGATTTCAAGACAAGCCTGGCCAACATGGTGAAACCCCGTCTCTGCTAAAAATTAAAAAAATCAGCCAGGCATGGTTGTGCCCACCTATAATCACAGCTACTTGAGAGGCTGAGGCAGGAGAATTACTTGAACCTGGGAGGTGGAGGTTGCAGTGAGCCTGTATCATGCCACTGTACTCCAGCCTGGGCAACAGAGTGAAACTTTTGTTTCAAAAAAAAAAAAAAACAAAACAAAAAACCAAAAACTTTTAGCTGACTTTTTCATATCTAATTACAGTATTTCAGTCTTCACCAGGAAATAGAGATGAAGAAGCGCTTATACTGGGAGAATGAGAAACATTTGCTTTGCCATTTTCTCATTTGTTTGTGCTTACGTTATTAGCATTCATTTCAATTCACTGGTTCTTTTCTTTAAGATGGAGTCTCACGCTGTTGCCCAGGCTGGAGTGCAGTGGTGCAATCTCAGCTCACTGCAACCTCTGCCTCCCGCGTTCAAGTGATTCTTCTGTCCCAACCTCCAGAGTAGCTGGGACTATAGGCCCACACCACCTTGCCCAGCTCACTTTTGTATTTTTAGTAGAGAAAGGGTTTTGCCATGTTGGCCAGACTGGTCTTGAACTCCTGACCTCAAGTGATCAGCCCAAATTGGCCTCCCAAAGTGCTGGGATTACAGGTACGAGCCACTGCACCCACCCTCTATGGGTTCTTTTTAAAGGTCTGTTCAAATCATTTTTACATTGTATTAGGATTGGTTTAGCTAAAATTAGACAATATACATGAATACATTTAACCATTGTCTTTGTCTGTTCACAGTTCTGGAGTCTGGGACTCCTAGATCAAGGTATGGGCAGGTTCAGTGTCTGTTAAAGGACTGATCTGCATTTCCAAGATGGTGCCTTGTTGTTGCATCCTCTGGAGGCGAGGAAATCTGTATCCTCTCATGGTGGAAGGTGGAAGGGCAAAAGAATGCTCCCTTCAATGTCAAGCCCTTTCATAAGGGTGCTAATCCCATTCATAAGAGCAGAGCCTCGTGACTTAATCACTTCCCAAAGGCTACACCTCTTACTATTGTTGCATTGAGAATTAAGTTTCAACATGAATTTTGGAGGGGACGCCATCTTTGAACCATAGCAATCCTCCACAGGTAAATTGCAAAAACCAAGGCGTGTGGTAGAGTACTACTGGCAAGCCGTTTGCTTTGTGGAACTCTCCCTCTTACTCAAGAATCCTCTAGGCCTTGTGTGTGATCATCTGATACATGGATTTGGGAAAGTTTTGATGTCGATATGCACATTAAACATTAGTAAAGCTGACTTTCAAAATTTTATTTGAATTAGAAGAAATATAGGTAGAAGTTCTAGTGTTTTCTTATAGCACAAACGGAACATCTTGAATCTCCTCTGGGTGTATTATATATTCTGAGGATCATTACTATCCACTCTGCTGTAATGATGACCCATAAATAGGGGAGCAGAATCTCACCACAGATGGTCGGACAAAATGACAGTCTGCTTTCCACTCACTTTTTCCTATCCCAACTCTAAAGTCCTTGGTGCAGAGAAGAGGGCAGAGAGAGCAAGAGAGAAGGAAACTCCCTACTCTCTTCTAGACCCCTGTTGGAAACTCTTTCCTGCCCTATGAAAAGAGTGCTTTGAATGGAATCAAAGAGTGAAGCTTAGAAATCAGCATGATTGAATCTTAATTATTAAACTGAAACAGTGTTACTAAAGGAGACTGGAAACTTGTGGGAAAGGACTGAGATGCCTTTGAGGCAAGTGCAAAGTGGAGAAGAAAGGAAAGTTCAAAATACAGCGGAATGGTAACTACATTAAAAGACAAAATCACAGGGAAATACAGTTTGGGACTCCAGAGGCATTCATGTGCAAGTACAAAGATCACAAAGTGAAGAAACCAAGGAATAAACTGAGTCAGGCTAATGGAAGGAGGCATGGAAGTGGTGCCACTGTGGGGTATAACACAGATCTTTCATATGGACTGTGTGAACAGACTTGCCAAGGGCCACGGCCAGCCTGGCATAGGCAAGTGGTGGGGGTCATCTAACAATCCAAGCACAAACTTCCAGGTCAGGTACCTATTGAATTGGATCTTGGCTCTGCCACTCTAAGCATGTCGCTTAACTTCTTTAAGCCTCAGTTTCCCGAGTTGTAGAGTGGAATTATAATAGCTCATGTTTTATAGGGCTGCTGTTCAGAGTAAATAAGGGTAAATTGGCACATAGTGAATGCTCTAATAAATGGTAGTTAGAGTCATCATGATCACCATCATACTCTTCATCATCAGATGGTGGAAGTTGCTTCTCTTTCTGAAGAAAGTGAAGCATCTGGTCAACTGTTTACTTACTCTGCTGAAAATTTTACATCCCAAAACAAGATATTGGGAGGCTGTGCATGTGTGGGGGTAAGGGATATATGGGAAATCTCTTTACCTTCCCCTTAATTTTGCTGTGAATCTAAAACCGCTCTTAAAAAATAGGCTGGCTGGGCGGGGTGGCTCACGCCTGTAATCCCAGCACTTTGGGATGCCAAGGTGGGTGGATCACCTTAGGTCAGGAGTTCAAGACCAGCCTGGCCAACACGGTGAAACCCTGTATTTACTAAAGCTACAAAAGAAATATCAGCTGGGCATAGTGGCTCATGACTGTGATCCCAGCTACTCAGGAGGCTGAGGCAGGAGAATTGCTTGAACCCTGGAGGCAGAGGTTGCAGTGAGCTGAGACTGCACCTTTGCACTCCAGCCTGGGCAACAAGAACCAAACTCCATCTCAAAAAAAAAAAAAAAAAAAATCTTTAAAAAAGAACAAAAAAGAAGATATTGGCTGCCTTCATAGACATCCTATATCATAATATCTACTGTGCTAAAAGTATTTCTTACATAATTGCCACGCTAACACTAACAGGTGGATTCCGTCTACATTTTACAGATGAGAAGCATCACCGAGGTTTAGAGAAGATAACCAACTTGCTCAAAGTCACACAGCTCATTAGAGGCAGAACCATGCTGTTTCTGTCATACCGCAATGCCTCCCACTGAGTATGTGCCTCACTCTGAAGAACCTGTTGATAATATGGAAGTGTTGATAGCACTGAAAGAAAGTGACTGTGTTGACAGTTGGAGTTGTAATGAGAAGAACTAAAGGCATAATCATAAATGTATCCCTGATTTTAAGTGAGTTGATTTTAAAATGCTAAAAGGTGGAATGGAGAAGTCAGTTTTAAAACTTATTTTGCTTTTTTGAAGATAATTTGTCCTTTTTCTTTGGGCCACTTTTAAGATTTTGTCTTTGCTCTTCAACAGTTTTACAATGATCTGCCTATGTGTATCTTTTTGTATATGTGTATTTATTCTGTATGTGGTTCACAGAATTTCTTGGACATCTTTACTCAGTTTAGAGAAATATTCATCCATTTTCTCGTCAAAATTACTTCTGCCCCATTTGTTCTTTTTCCTCTCCTTCTGGGCCTTAAATTACATGTATATTAGACATTTGCAATGTGTCCCACATGTTTGTTTGTTCTTTTTTAAATTTTTATTCTTTTTTCTCTCTGCTTTGCTTTGACTTGGGCGCTCTGCATTTAACTGTCTTCCAGGTCACCAATTCTGTCTTCTCCCAGGTGTATGTTGTTGTTAAATGCTTATATTTAGTTCTTAATTTCAAATACTGATTTTCAATTCTAGAATTTTATTTTATTTTACTTTATTTTTTGAGACAGAGTTTCACTCTTGTTGCCCAGGCTGGAGTGCAATAGCGCAATCTCGGCTCACCGCAACCTCTGCCTCCCAGGTTCAAGCGATTCTCCTGCCTCAGCCTCCCGAGTAACTGGGATTACAGGCATGCACCACCATGCCCGGCTTTTTTTTTTTTTTTTTTTTTTCATATTTTTAGTCGAGATAGGATTTCTCCATGTTGGTCAGGCTGGTCTTAAACTCCTGACCTCAGGTGATCTGCCTGCCTCGGCCTCCCAAAGTGCTGGGATTACAGGTGTGAGCCACCTTGCCCGGCTATTTGATTATTTTTTTATAGATTCCAATTCTCTGGTGAAATTCTCCAACTTACTATCTATTTTATCCATTTTCTCTGTTTTCTTCAACACATCAATAATCTTTACTTTAAAGTTTTTGTTAACTCAAATTTCTGGATTCCCTACGGGTCCATTTCTATAGTTTTGTTTCTTGTGGCATACCTAGTAATGTTTAATTAAATGCTGGACATTGTATCTAAACATTGTAGAAACTCTGAATCCTGATCATGTTCTTTTCCTTCAGAAAGTGTTCATCCTTTTCTTAGAGCTTTCCTCTGCTAGACAGATAGAATGAGTGATCAATCATCTTATCCTCATCTGATTGAAGAATTGTGGAGAAGAGAAATCTCTTGCAGGAGTGGAAGAAGGCAAAGGAGCCTGGAGGAATATATGAGGTTGGTGCAAAAGGAACTGTGGTTTTTGCCATTTAAAAGTAATGACAAAAACTGCAATACCTTTTTCACCAATCTAATATAAAGTCGTTGGAAGTAGACAACATTGTGATGAATCCTTGCTCTGGTGCTCAATCATCTTATCCAAGTCAGGGGCTTAGCTAGTTAAGGTTGGTTGCAGTTTGGTAATGTTTGGGCTGGTTTGGTTCTCACTTGTTCCCAGAGCAGACTCCTCCAGGGCCTGCAATGCTTACCAGGGCTCTCCCCTTGGAGAGTTTTTAATGCTGCTCTTTGCCTCCTCAGCAACAGGAGACTAGAAAACTCTGCTTTGATTTTCAGAGATTTTTCTCTTAAGTTTTTAGCCTCCTACCCCATATAGCATCTTCTTCGCTGGTCTTGACACTTCCATTGTTCATATCCCCACACAATTCATTCTCCACTCTGCTTTCAGATTGGCTAGAAAATAAGATGTTCATTTCATGCTACTTCCCTGCTTCAAATCATCAAACACTTCCTATAACTTCCAGGATAAAGTCCAATCACCTTAGCATAGTTTATGTATAGTTTACGAGGTTTTGCACTATTGTGATCTACATACTTTTTCCATCTCCAACAAATGTACTCCTCTGCTTTCATCCTATATTTCAGCCACACCACATTATTCATATTCTCTGAAGTCATCCAACTCTCTTTTACTTCTTGGCCTTTGAACATTTTGGCCCTTCTAGTGTGAATTGTTTTCCCTGACCTCTCCTCCAAGCCTCACAATAATCCTTTAAAATTCACTTCACGTGTTATTTCCTGGAAGATTTCCATGGTCCTGCCTTACCTCCCTTCACTTGTCCTACAATGCACCTTTAATAGGGTTAAGATTAGGTTTCCCTCCTCTAAGGTTTCACAGAACTCAGTGGTTTACCCTTATCATAGCACTTTTTCCATTGTAATACAAGTGTCTTCTCAACTGTTTTTCCCACTAGATATAAACTCCATGAGGACAGGAACGGTGCTCATCATGCTAACCACCATACTCTCAGTGCCTAACCCATATGGTACTCAGTTAACATTTACTAACTGAAAAAAAAATGAGTGAATGAAAACAAAAAGGGAAGGACATATAAGCAAAAGCAAATACATAAAGGGTGGCATAACTAATTTTGAATAGTGACAAGGAGCTCTAAAAGATCTGAAACTTACAATAAATGCTGCAAACTGAAAAAGACTCTTAGGAAATTTATATTCAGAGCAGCAGGAGGAGGAATATTAGGAAAGATATATACCTAGTGCTTCGAGCTGATGATGCAGTTTGATAGATGACATAGAGAAGGATCTAATTTTTCAACTCTTATTGTGTTCCTTTCTTTGCTGATTGAAGAATTGTGGAGAAAAGAAATACTTTACAGGAGGGAAAGTAGGCAAAAGAGCTTCGAGGAATATGTGAAGTCATTGGAAGTAGACAACAATGTGATGAATCCTGGCTCTGACTCTTACTACTATGTGACTTTGGTTAAGTCACATAAATAACTCTCTGAGACCCAGTTTTTCCCACATGTAAAACGACGCATATCTAACATGTAAAATAATGATTTGAATGATGAATGCTGGGTGCTTGATACTTAATATACTACAGAGTATTTTCGTCCAAAGACATGTTTGATGTTGACACAAGTAAGATTCTAGCAAGCATTATTTAAAATGCTTTTGAGTACCTGGATAGAAAAGGGACCAACTGGAATTATATATATGTATATATGTGTGTGTGTGTGTATATATATATATAATTTCATTTCTCTCTTTGGCAGGGTAATTTAGGCAGATTTGACTGGATTACCAAACTGCTTGATCATATAACATAGGTATAGTGCACTGGACTTCAGTAAGGCATTTGACAAGGGCTGTTTGACAAGTGAACAAATATGGGTTGACTGGCTTTTAAAAAATGTTAAAATACACGAAACATGAAATTTACCATTTTAACACATACAATTCAGTGGCATTAAGTACAGTCATAATTTTGTGAAACCATCACCAGTCTCCATTTCCAGAACTTTTTCATCGATCCAAACAGAAAATCTGTACCCATTAAACAATAACTTATTATTTCCTCCTTCCCCTCACTCCTGGTAACCTCTATTCTACATTCTGTCTCTATGAATTTGACTAACCTAGGTATGTCATATAAGTGGAATCATACAATATGTGTCTTTTTGTGATTGGCTTATTTCACGTGGCATGTTTTCAAGGTTCATTCATATTATAGCATGTATCAGAATTTCATACATTTTCTAAGACTGAATTTTTTTGTATGCATATATCACATTTTGCCTATGCATTCATCCGTTGATGGATACTTGGGTTGCTTCTACTTTTCAGCTATTGTGAATAATGAATGGGTTGACTGTTTAACCAATCTGGTGAATTGGCAACTGGCTGAATGATTGTACTCAAAGGGTGATGATGAAAGTGAAAGTGAAATGATGGTACCCTTGAAGGAAGTTTCCAGTGGTTTGCCACAGGGGTCTTCCTGCAGACTTTTTCTGCCCATCAGTTTTCTCAAGAAGATATAGAAGGTATGATTAGCTAATTTGTTTTGCAGTCAACACAAACATGGAGGAATGATAACTGTATTAGTCAGCAAGATTCAAAGTCAAAGAGATTGATGAGTTAGAGAGACTGACTGAATCAAGAGACAAGAATTTCGCAGGGGAAAAATACAAGTTCATGTACTTGCGTTCAAAAAACCAACGGCATGAGTACAGTTTGAGAATGCTATCCCTTTAAAAGAGTAAGCTGAATGTGTGCCAATAGTGTTTAAGTGTCCCTTCAGACATTAATCTGATGTTAGGTTATGTTAGTAGAAATGTAATATCGAAAATGGAGGTGCTGGTCATACTTTACTCTGTTCCACACTTCTGGTGTTGGTGTTCATTTTCCAGTTACACTTTTAAAAACAGAGAATAGTGTAATATGAGCTTTATTGTCATTACCCTGCCCTACATCAAATTCCAGTTTCATTATCTTTTTTTTTTTTTTTTTTAGATGGAATCTTGCTCTGTCCCCCAGGCTAGAGTGCAGTGGTGCGATCTTGGCTCACTGCAACCTCCACCTCCCGGGTTCAAGTGATTCTCCTGCCTCAGCCTCCTGAGTAGCTGGGATCATAGGAGCCTGCCACTGTGCCCAGCTAATTGTTGTATTTTTAGTAGAGACGGGGTTTCACCATCTTGGCCAGGCTGGACTCAAACTCCTGACCTCGCGATCCACCTGCCTCGGACTCCCAAAGTGCTGGCATTACAGGTGTGAGCCACCGTGCCCGGCCCAGTTTCGTTATTTCTAAATCTATGACTTTAGGCATGTGACTTAACCTCTTGATGTCTCAGTTTCCTCACTTGTAAAATAAAGATAATAATATGGTTGCTGTGAAGATTAAATCAAGTAACACATAGTAAGTACTTCATAAATATTAGTTTTTGAAATTATGTAGACAAGATGAAATATATTCAAAGAAGAGTAACCACTTATTGACTCATTCTACAAATATTTATTAACCACCACCACTCTCATAGGAGGAACACACGAAGAAACTAAGGGTGTTCAACCTAGTGATGCCATGTTGTGGAGGATATGAAAGCTGTCTTCAAATATTTGAGGAAGAGGCATTAATCTCTTTCTGAATGAGTTCATAAAATAGAACTAGAATTAATTGGTGGAAGCCAAGGTTTTAAATCAATGTGAGAAAACTGGAATTGGCTTTATTAACTGTTGTTGTAGGTGTCTAAGCAGAGGCTAGACAAATAGTTTGTGATGGTGTTATAAAGGATATTTTAGCATCAGATGGGTGATTTGAGTAGATAATCTTTAAGGTTCCTTAATTATTCCAGACTTGAAAAGTCTATAATGATATGAAAATGCTTTCCTCTTTCCTACCCTAGAGACTGCATAAGGTCTATTCACCTTCTACCTTCCAATTTCTTCACCAAACCTCATTTGGACCTAAACAAAAGCAGGTTGACCTAGGAAACTTTAGTTTCTTTTTCAGCTATTTAGTTTACAAGAGACTCTTTTGTAATCACATCAGAGACCCCAGCCTCTACTCTAATTCCTTTATATCGTTACAGAGAAAAATAGTGGGCCAGACTTCCTGGTTACAGAAGGCTGAGGAAAGTCTGATGAATAATATAACAAAATTTTGAAATGTTCCTAAGTGCTTCTTAAAGCAAATATCATTTGAGGGAGAAAAGTAAACTCAAAATTTTAATCTTAGATTCAGGAGTGACATCTGAGAACAAAATGTAAAGTTTGGTTGAGTTTTTTTTTTTTTTATGTTGAAAAGATATATATATATATTTAGAATTAGGCAGCTGGACTCAGTTTAGATGATCCCAATTTTGTTGGCAACATCCAAAGCGTCATAATCAGGAGCCAGTCGAACATACGCCTTTTTCTCTCCATCAGGCCGAATCAGGGTGTTGACCTTGGCCACATCAATGTCATAGAGCTTCTTCACAGCCTGTTTAATCTGGTGCTTGTTGGCTTTAACATCCACAATGAACACAAGTGTGTTGTTGTCTTCTATCTTCTTCATGGCAGACTCAGTGGTCAGCGGAAACTTGATGATAGCATAGTGGTCAAGCTTGTTTCTCCTGGGGGCGCTCTTCCGAGGATATTTGGGCTGCCTCGGGAGTCGCAGTGTCTTGGGCCGCCGGAAGGTGGGTGACGTGCGGATCTTCTTTTTTTTGTGGCTGTGGACACCTTTCAACACTGCCTTCTTGGCCTTTAAAGCCTTCGCTTTGGCTTCGGCTTTAGGAGGGGCAGGAGCTTCCTTCTTCGCTTTCGGTGCCATCTTGTTGTCTGGTTGAGTTTTTAATGGAGTTCACAATGAATAATAAAGCTTTGTACTTTCATAGACTTTTATTGACTAGTGCTTAGGAGTTCACAGACTGTAACTGCTATAATGAGAAAGCTTGAATCAGGGAAGTTTGACTCAGTAAATGACCTAAACATCCTCTTTTTTTTTGATCATTTTAAATAAAATGTGAAACAGAACGAACCAGAAAAGAAAGTTTCATAGAAAAATGTATCATACTTTATTTTCTATTACTTACTTAAAAAGTAAGTCTACCTGCTATTGTTTAAATATGGCTTGTTCCCTACAAAAAATAAAGTATGATACACCTCCCGTTAGGCCCCACCTCTTAAAGGTCCCACTTGCCAACATTGCCACACTGGGGCCAAGCCTTAATATGAATTTTGGTGGGAACAAAAAGCTTATACATCAGGGTGCTTCTCTGCACAATGGCATTGAGCAGATAGAACTGAGTCCATCATCCCATCCAGATTCATACAGTTACATTTGAGAGAGCCTTATAACAGAGTTCTGGGGCAAAGTTAATCCTAACCGACGTAGACTTCTTACTCTGAGAACCTATCTTTGTAGCCACATTTTATAGTGCCAATGAAGACATGCCAGCAAGTGTTTCATGTACAACTGGCATTAGAGCACCAGGTCAATTTGATGGTGGTGGTAGGCACTATTATTTTATATCCAGGTAAAAGGCCAATTAAAAAACTGCCACTGGGGATAAAAATCAAAGACACAACATATCAGAACTGAGTTTTGAGCAACCTGGTATTCCAAAATATGTGAATATTTTCAGAAACCAATGTTAAATTGTCCCCATGTTTCCCAGCTATGGAGATATTTAATACATTTGTTCAAATCCAATTACTCAATCCACATAGTGCTGAGGCCATCCTGCAGGGTGCATATCAAAAAATATGAACTTAGGGTGATATAGATGAGTATAGATGACAACAATGTTATGCAAGTCAAACTTGGAAGGTCAGAATAAGCATATCTATTCTGAGATAATTCGTTGTTATTTTAGAGTGTATTCATTCTACTTATAGAAAAAGTTAACTGTAAAACAGCCTCAGGCAAATCCTTCTGGAGATATTCCAGAAGAAGGCATTGTTATCATAGGAGATGACAGCTTCTTTTGTGTTATTGCCCCTGAAGACCTCCCAGTGAGACAAAATATGGAGGTAGAAGACCATGATATTGATACTGACTCTGTATAGGCATAGGCTGATACATGTGTTTGTGTCTTAGTTTTTAACAAGTAGTTTAAAAAGTGAAAACAATTTTAAATATAAAAAAGCTTACAGAGTGAGAATATAAAGAAAATATTTTGTACACTTGTACAATGAGCTTGTGTTTTAAGCTGTGTTAATACAAAAGAGTTCAAAAGTTAAAAAAGTTTATCAAGTAAGCTTTATAAACATTCACAGTAAGCTAAGGTTAATTTGTTATAAAAGCAAGAACATTTCAAAAATAACTGTAGTATAGTCTAAGTGTACAGTGTTTATAAAGTCTACAGTAGTGTACGATAATGTTCTAGGCCTTCACATTCACTCACCATTTACTCACTGACATGCTCAGAACAACTTCTAGTCCTATAAGCTTCATTTATGGTAAGTGCTCTATATAGATGCACCATTTTTTGTCTTTTATACCATATATAAATATATTTTGAGACAGGGTCTCATTCTGTTGCCCAGGTTGGAGTGCAGTGGCATGATCTTGGCTCACTGTAATGTCGACCTCCTGGGCTCAAGCTATCCTCCCACCTCAGCCTCCTGAGTAGCTGGGACTACAGATGCGTGACACCATGCCTGGCTAATTTCTGCATTTATTTGTAGAGAGAGGTTTTTGTCATGTTGCCCAGGCTGTTCTCGAACTCCTGAACTTAAGTGATCTGCCCTCCTCAGGCTTCCAAAGTGCTGCGATTACAGGTGTGCACCACCTGCCCCCAGCCATATTCTTACTGTTTAGAAATGTTTTTCTATGATTAGATATGTTTAGATACATGCATACTTACTATTGTGTTACAATTTTCTATAGTACTCAGTATAGTAACATGCTGTACAGGTTTGTAGCCTAGGAGCAATAGGCTATACCATACAGCCTAGATGTGTAGTGTGCTATACTATTTAGGCTTGTGTAAGTATACTATGATGTTCTCACAATGACAAAATTGCCTAATGACACATTTTTCAGAATGTATCCCATTGTTAAGTAATGCATGATTGTATAGGCACAAAATATATAAATAACTAGGTAATTGAAATGAATCTATGACATAGATTACTCTTACACACATGAAAAAGAGGTTGAGTGGTAATGAACTTGCTTAGCTTTTGTTTGGGAAAGCATTTATCTCTTCATTTTTGAAGGACAATTTTTCTTAATTCTTCCAAAAAATTGAAGAGGAGGGAGCAGTTTCAAACTCAATTTATAAGGCCAGCCTTACCCTGATATCAAAAATGGAAAATTACATGCCAATATCTCAGATGAACATAAATGCAAGAATCCTGAATAAAATACTAGCAAATTGAGAGGCCAAGATGGGCAGATTACTTGAGCTCAGGATTTCGAGACCAGCCTGGGTAACACCGCGAAACCCTGTCTTTGCAAAAAATACAAAAAATTAGCCAGGCATGGTGGCATGCACCTGTAGTTCCAGCTACTTGGAGGGCTGAGGTGGGAGGATTGCTTGAGTCAGGAGGTTGAAGCTGCAGTGAGAGGCACTCCAGCCTAGGTGACAAAGTGATACCCTGTCTCAAAAAACAAATAAACAAACAAACAGAAAACCCTAGCTAATTGAATTAAACAGCATATTAAAGGGTTATAGACAATGGCTAGCTGAGATTTATCCCTGGAAAACAAGGCTAGATCAACATGGGAAAATCAATAAATAAATGTGATATCACATTAACAGAATGAAAGACAAAAACCATATGATCATCTCAATAGATGCAGAAAAATCATTTGACAAAATTCAACATCCTTTCATGATAAAAATTCTCAACAAATTAGATATAGAAAGAATGTACCTGAACACAATAAAGGTCACATATGACAAACCCACCAGTAACACTACATTCAATGTTAAAAAACTGGAAGATTTTCCTCTAAAATCAGAAGCAAGACAAGGATGTCTCCTTTTACTACTTTACTCTCTATAGTACTGGAAGTCCTACAAGAGCAATTAGACCAGAAAAAAAACACATCTGAATTTGAAAGAAGGAGATTAAATTGTTCCTGCTTATAGACAACAGGGTGATATATACAGAAAACCATAAAGACTCCACCAACAAAATCATTTGAACTAATAAACAAATTCAGTAAAGTTGCAACCTACAAAATCAGCGTACAAAAATCAGTATGATTTTGTGTGATTTTGACTAATGAGGAACTAGCCAAAAAAGAAATCAAGAAAATGATCCCATTTGCAATAGCTACCAAAAAATAAAATACTTAGGAATAATTTTAATTATAGAGATGAAAGACCTGTATTCTGAATACTATGAAACATTGATGAAAATGAAGAAGATCCAAAAAACAATATGAAATGTGTTTGTGGATTGGAAGAATTAATATTGTTAAAATGTTCATTCTAGCCAACATGATCTATAGATTCAATGCAATCCCTACCAAAACTCCAATGACATTTTTCACAGAAATAGAAAAACAATCCTAAAATTCACATGAAACCACAAAAAACCCAGAGTAGCCAAAGCAATCTTGAGCAAAAAGACTAAAACTGGTGACATCACATTACCTGACTTCAAAATACACTGCAAAGTGATAGCAATAAAACAGCATGGTACTGACATAAAGCAGACACATTGACCAGTGGAACAGAATAGAGAGTCCAAAAATAAACCCACACATTTACAACCAATTGATTTTTTTTATTTTTATACTTTAAGTTCTAGGGTACATGTGCACAATGTGCAGGTTTGTTACATATATATACATGTGCCATGTTGGTGTGCTGCATCCATTAACTCGTCATTTACATTAGGTATATCTCCTAATGCTATCCCTCCCCACTCCCCTCACCCCACAAGAGGCCCCAGTGTGTGATATTACCCTCCTTGTGTCCATGTGTCCTCATTGTTCAATTCCCACCTATGAGAGAGAACATGTGGTGTTTGTTTTTCTGTCCTTGTGATAGTTTGCTCAGAATGATAGTTTCCGGCTTCATCCATGTCCCTACAAAGGACATGAACTCATCCTTTTTTATAGCTGCATAGTATTCCATGGTGAATATGTGCCACAGTTTCTTAATCCAGTCTATCATTGATGGACATTTGGGTTAGTTCCAAGTCTTTGCGATTGTGAACAGTGCTGCAATAAACATACATGTGCATGTGTCTTTATAGCAGCATGATTTATAATCCTTTGGGTATATACCCAGTAATGGGATGACTGGATCTAATGGTATTTCTAGTTCTAGATCCTTGAGGAATCACCACACTGTCTTCCACAATGGTTGAACTAGTTTACAGTCCCACCAACAGTGCAAAAGTGTTCCTATTTCTCCACATCCTCTCCAGCACCTGTTGTTTCCTGACTTTTTAATGATCCTCATTCTAACTGGTGTGAGATGGTATCTCATTGTGGTTTTGATTTGCATTTCTCTGATGGCCAGTGATGATGAGCATTTTTTCATGTGTCTGTTGGCTGCATAAATGTCTTCTTTTGAGAAGTGTCTGTTCATATCCTTTGCCCAATTTTTGATGGGGTTGTTTGATTTTTTTTTTTGTAAATTTGTTTAAGTTCGTTGTAGATTCTGGATATTAGCCCTTTGTCAGATGGGTAGATTACAAAAATTTTCTCCCATTCTGTAGGTTGTCTGTTCACTCTGATGGCAGTTTCTTTTGCTGTGCAGAGGCTCTTTAGTTTAATTAAATCCCATTTGTCAATTTTGGCTTTTGTTGCCATTGCTTTTGGTGTTTTAGTCATGAAGTCCTTGCCCATGCCTATGTCCTGAATGGTATTGCCTAGGTTTTCTTCTAGGGTTTTGATGTTTTTAGGTCTAACATTTAAGTCTTTAATTCATCTTAAATTAATTTTTGTATAAGGTGTAAGGAAGGGATCCAATTTCAGCTTTCTACACATGGCTAGCCAGTTTTCCCAGCACCATTTATTAAATAGGGAATCATTTCCCCATTTCTTGTTTTTGTCAGGTTTGTCAAAGATCAGATGGTTGTATATGTGTGGTGTTATTTCTGAGGCTTCTATTCTGTTCCATTGGTCTATATCTCTGTTTTGGTACCAGTACCATGCTGTTTTGGTTACTGTAGCCTTGTAGTATAGTTTGAAGTCAGGTAGCGTGATGCCTCCAGCTTTGTCCTTTTTGCTTAGGATTGTCTTGGCAATTGGGCTCTTTTTTGGTTCCATATGAACTTTAAAGTAGGCTTTTCCAATTCTGTGAAGAAAGTCATTAGTAGCTTAATGGGGATGGCATTGAATCTATAAATTACCTTGGGTGGTATGGCCATTTTCACGAGATTGATTCTTCCTATCCATGAGCATGGAATGTTCTTCCATTTGTTTGTGTCCTCTTTTATTTTGTTGAGCAGTGGTTTGTAGTTCTCCTTAAAGAGGTCCTTTACATCCCTTGTAAGTTGGATTCATAGGTATTTTATTCTCTTTGAAGCAATTGTGAATGGGAGTTCACTCATGATTTGGCTGTTTGTCTGTTATTGGTGTATAGGAATGCTTGTGATTTTTGCACATTGGTTTTGTATCCTGACACTTTGCTGAAGTTGCTTATCAGCTTAAGGAGATTTTGGGCTGAGATGATGGGGTTTTCTAAATATACAATCATGTCATCTGCAAACAGGGACAATTTGACTTCCTCTTTTCCTAATTGAATACCCTTTATTTCTTTCTCCTGCCTGATTGCCCTGGTCAGAACTTCCAACGCTATGTTGAATAGGAGTGGTGAGAGAGGGCATCCCTGTCTTGTGCCAGTTTTCAAAGGGAATGCTTCCAGTTTTTGCCCATTCAGTATGATATTGGCTGTGGGTTTGTCATAAATAGCTCTTACTATTTTGAGATATGTCCCATCAATACCTAGTTTATTGAGAGTTTTTAGCACGAAAGGCTGTTGAATTTTGTCGAAGGCCTTTTCCGCACCTGAGATAATCATGTGGTTTTTGTCTTTGGTTCTGTTTATATGCTGCATTACGTTTATTGATTTGCATATGTTGAACCAGGCTTGCATCCCAGGGATGAAGCCAACTTGATCATGGTGGATAAGCTCTTGGATGTGCTGCTGGATTCGGTTTGCCATTATTTTATTGAGGAGTTTTGCATCGATGTTCATCAGGGATATTGGGCTAAAATTCTCTTTTTTTTATTGTGTCTCTGCCAGGCTTTGGTATCAGGATGATGCTGGCCTCATAAAATGAGTTATGGAGGAGTCCCTCTTTTTCTATTGATTGGAATAATTTCAGAAGGAATGGTACCAGCTCCTCTTTTTACCTCTGGTAGAATTCAGCTGTGAATCCGTCTGGTCCTGGGCTTTTTTTGGTTGGTAGGCTATTAATTATTGCCTCAATTTCAGAGCCTATTATTGGTCTATTCAGGGATTCAACTTCTTCCTGGTTTAGTCTTGGGTGGGTGTATGTGTCCAGGAATTTATCCATTTCTTCTAGACTTTCTAGTTTATTTGCGTAGAGGTGTTTGTAGTATTCTCTGATGGTAGTTTGTATTTCTGTGGGATCGGTGGTGATATCCCCTTTATCATTTTTTATTGCATCTATTTGATTCTTCTCTCTTTTCTTCTTTATTAGTCTTGCTAGTGGTCTATCAATTTTGCTGATCTTTTCAAAAAACCAGCTCCTGGGTTCATTGATTTTTTGAAGGGTTTTTTGTCTCTCTATCTCCTTCAGTTCTGCTCTGATCTTACTTATTTCTTGCCTTCTGCTAGCTTTTGAATGTGTTTGCTCTTGCTTCTCTAGTTCTTTTAATTGTGATGTCAGGGTGTCAATTTTAGATCTTTCCTGCTTTCTCTTGTGGGCATTTAGTACTTTAAATTTTCCTGTACACACTGCTTTAAATGTGTCCCAGAGATTCTGGTATGTTGTGTCTTTGTTCTCATTGGTTTCAAAGAACATCTTTATTTCTGCCTTCATTTCGTGATGTACCCAGTAGTCATTCAGAAGAAGGTTGCTCAGTTTCCATGTAATGGAGCAGTTTTGAGTGAGTTTCTTAATCCTGAGTTCTAATTTGATTGCACTGTGGTCTGAGAGACAGTTTATTGTAATTTCTGTTCTTTTACATTTGCTGAGGAGTGCTTTACTTCCAACTATGTGGTCAATTTTGGAATAAGTGTGATGTGGTGCTAAGAAGAATGTATATTCTGTTGATTTGGGGTGGGAAGTTCTGTAGATGTCTATTAGGTCCCACTTGGTGCAGAGCTGAGTTCAATTCCTGGATATCCTTGTTAACTTTCTGTCTCACTGATCTGTCTAATGTTGACAGTGGGGTGTTAAAGTCTCCCATTACTATTGTGTGGGAGTCTAAGTCTCTTTGTAGGTCTCTAAGGACTTGCTTTATGAATCTGGGTTCTCCTGTATTGGGTGCATATGTATTTAGGATAGTTAGCTCTTCTTGTTGAATTGATCCCTTTACCATTATGTAATGGCCTTCTTTGTCTCTTTTGATCTTTGTTGGTTTAAAGTCTGTTTTATCAGAGACTAGGATTACAACCCCTGCTGTTTTTGTTTTCCATTTGCTTGGCAGATCTTCCTCCATCTCTCTATTTTGAGCCTATGTATGTCTCTGCATGTGAGATGGGTCTCCTGAATACAGCACACTGATGGTCTTGACTCTTTATCCAATTTGCCAGTCTGTGTCTTTTAATTGGAGCATTTAGCCCATTTACATTTAAGGTTAATATTGTTATGTGTGAATTTGATACTGTCATTATGATGCTAGCTGGTTATTTTTCTCGTTAGTTGATGCAGTTTCTTCCTAGCATCAATGATCTTTACTATTTGACATGTTTTTGCAGTGCCCGGTAGTAGTTGTTTCTTTCCATGTTTAGTGCTTCCTTCAGGAGCTCTTGTAAGGCAGGCCTGGTGGTGACAAAATCTCTCAGCATTTGCTTGTCTGTAAAGGATTTTATTTCTCCTTCACTTATGAAGCTTAGTTTGGCTGGATATGAAATTCTGGGTTGAAAATTCTTTTCTTTAAGAATGTTGAATATTGGCCCCCACTCTCTTCTGGCTTGTAGAGTTTCTGCTGAGAGATCCACTGTTAGTCTGATGGACTTCCCTTTGTGAGTAACCCAACCTTTCTCTCTGGCTGCCGTTAACATTTTTTCCTTCATTTCAACTTTGGTGAGTCTGACAATTATGTGTCTTGGAGTTGCTCTTTTTGAGGGGTATCTTTGTGGCGTTCTCTGTATTTCCTGAATTTGAATGTTGGCCTGCCTTGCTAGGTTGGGGAAAATCTCCTGGATAATATCCTGAAGAGTGTTTTCCAACTTGGTTCCATTCTCCCCATCACTTTCAGGTACACTAATCAGACATAGGTTTGGTCTTTTCAAATAGTTCCATATTTCTTGGAGGCTTTGTTTGTTTCTTTTTACTCTTTTTTCTCTAAACTTCTCTTCTCACTTCATTTCATTCATTAGATCTTCAATCACTGATACCCTTTCTTCCACTTGATCGAATCGGCTACTGAAACTTGTGCATGTGTCACGTAGTTCTTGTCCCATGATTTTCAGCTCCATCAGGTCATTTAAGGTCTTCTCTATGCTGTTTATTCTAGTTAGCCATTCATCTAATCTTTTTTCAAGGTTTTTAGGTTCTTTGCGATAGGTTCAAACATCCTCCTTTAGCTTGGAGAAGTTTGTTATTACCGATCGTCTAAAGCCTTCTTCTCTCAACTCATCAAAGTCATTCTCCATCCAGCCTTGTTCCATTACTGGCAAGGAGCTGCATTCCTTTGGAGGAGAAGAGGCACTCTGGTTTTTAGAATTTTCAGCTTTTCTGCTCTGGTTTATTCCCATCTTTGTGGTTTTATCTACCTTTGGTCTTTGATGATGGTGACGTACAAATGGGGTTTTGGTGTGGATGTCCTTTCTGTTTGTTAGTTTTCCTTCTAATAGTCAGGACCCTCAGCTGCAGGTCTGTTAGAGTTTGCTAGAGGTCCACTCCAGACCCTGTTTGCCTGGGTATCACCAGCAGAGGCTGCAGAACAGCAAATATTGCAAACGGCAGATGTTGCTGCCTGATCCTTCCTCTGGAAGCTTTGTCTCAGAGGGGCACCTGGCTGTATGAGGTGTCAGTCGGCCCCTACTGGGGGGTGCATCCCAGTTAGGTTACTCGGGGTTTAGGGACCCACTTGAGGAGGCAGTCTGTCCATTCTCAGATCTCAAATTCCATGCTGGGAGAACTACTACTCTCTTCAAAGGTGTCAGACAGGGATGTTTAAGTCTGCAGAAGTTTCTGCTGCCTTTTGTTCAGCTATGCCTTGCCCCTACAGGTGGAGTCTACAGAGGCAGGCAGGCCTCCTTGAGCTGCAGTGGGTTCCACCCAGTTTGAGCTTCCCAGCCACTTTGTTTACCTACTCAAGCCTCAGCAATGGTGGATGCCCCTCCCCCAGCCTCACTGCTGCCTTGCAGTTCAATCTCAGACTGCTGTGCCAGCAGTGAGCGAGGTTCTGTGGGCATGGGGCCCTCCAAGCCAGGCGTGGGATATAATCTCCTGGTTTGCTAAGACTGTTGGAAAAGTGCAGTATTAGGGTGGAAGTGTTCCGATATTCCAGGTACCATCTCTCACTGCTTCCCTTGGCTAGGAAAGGGAATTCCCCAACCCCTTGTGCTTCCCAGGTGAGGCAATACCCCACCCTGCTTCAGCTCATGCTCCATGGGTTGCACCCACTGTCCGACAAGCCACAGTGAGATGAACCTAGTACCTCAGTTGGAAATGCAGAAATCACTCGTCTTCTGTGTCACTCACACTGGGAGCTGTAGACTGGAGCTGTTCCTATTCGGCCATCTTGGAACCTCTCCCTTGCCAATTGATGTTTTACAAAGATGCCAAGAACCCACAATGAAAAAAAGTCTCTTTAATAAATGGTGTTAGGGAAACTGGATATCCACATGCCAAAGAATGAACTTGGACACTTATCTCACACCACACAAAAAATCAACTCAAAATGGATTAAAGACTTAAACATAAGACTTGAAACTATAAAACTCATGGGAGAAAACTTAGGGGAAAGGCTACAACACTGGTCTAGATAATGACTTTTTGATATGACCCCAAAAGCACAGGAAACAAAAGCAAAACTGGACAAATGGAATGACATTAAACTAAAAAGCTTCTTCACAGCAAATAAAATAATCAACAGAGTGAAGAGACAACTTATGAAAATATTTCAGAACTACATAGTTGCATGATTGCCCAACACTGTGAATGTAATAAATGCAACTAAATCATACACTTTAAAATGGCTAATTTTAAATTGTATGAATTTTACCTCAATGAAAAAGAATGAGCACAAAGAAAAAATAATAATAATAAAATGGAAGACATAAACCCTAGCACATTAATCTTTATTAAATGTAAATGTAAGTACATCTATTTAAAGTCACAGATTGGCAGAGTGGATAAATTAACAGGGCTCAACTCTATGCTCTCTATAAAAACTCACTTCAAATGTACTGATATAAGGAGATTGAAAGTAAAAGAATAGAAAAGATATATCATGCAAACATCAATCAAAATAAAGCAGGAGTGGCTATATTAAAGTCAGATAAGGTAGACAGACCTCAGAACAAATATTACCAGATATAAGGAGGGACATCGCATAATGACAAAAGGGTTAACACACAAGAAGACACCTTGCTCCTAAATGTGTACATCACAGAGCAGAGCTTCAAAATATATGAAGCAAAAACTGGTAGATCTGAAAGAAAAAACAGATAAATCCATAATTATAGTTGGGGATGTTAATAACCCCTCTCAGCAATAGATAGAACTATTAGATAGTAAATCAGCATGTATACAGAACAGAGAGACACCATTGTGGTAGGCAGAATAATATCTCCCCTAAAGATATCCATGTTTTAATCCCCAGAACCTGTATGTTTCTTACATTACATGGCAAAGGAAAATTATGTAGCTGATGGAATTAAGGTTGCTTGTCTACTGGCTTTAAAATAGGGAGTTAGTTCTTGATTACCTGAGCAGGCTAAGTGTAATCACAGTGATCCTTAAATGTGGAGGAGGGAGGCAGAAGTGGAAGTCAGAGTGATATAAAGTGAAAAAACTCAACCCACAACAGGTTTTGAAGATGGAATACAAGAATCATGAGCTGAGAAATGTGGGCAGCCTCTCAAAGCTGGAAAGGGCAGGGTAATGGATTTTCCCCTAGAGTCTCCAGAAAGGAATGCAGCCCTGCTGACAAACTGTTTTTTAGCCCAGTGAGACCCATTTTAGACTTCTGAATGACAGAACTGTAAAATAATGAATTTGTGTTGTTTTCAGCTATTAAGCCAGTAATAATTAGTTACAGCAGCCATAGAAAACTAATACAACCATTAATCAACTGAATCTAACACTCTGCCTAACAACAGCAAAACGTACATACTTTCCAAAAGTACATGGTGTGTTGACTAAAACAGACCATATCCTGAGCCATAAAACACACCTCTAAAAATTTAAATGAATGGACATC
This sequence comes from Papio anubis, assembly GCF_008728515.1. Classification (NCBI taxonomy): domain Eukaryota; kingdom Metazoa; phylum Chordata; class Mammalia; order Primates; family Cercopithecidae; genus Papio; species Papio anubis. Next base: position 20,362,371 of record NC_044996.1, read on the forward strand.
ATGTGTAGATTGTTTTCTGACCATAATGTTTTCACACTAGAAATCGGTAACAGAGAAATAAAAGGAAAATCTCCAAACACTGGCAATTAAACAGCACTCATGCAAATAATCTAATGGCTCAAATAAGTCTCAAAGAACATCAAAACCACATTGAACTGAATGAAAATGAAAATGCAACATATTAAAATTTGTGGGATGCAGCTAAGGCAGTTCTGAGAGAGAAATTTGTAGCATTATAGAAAAAAGAAAGAAAGCTCTAGAAGCAACAACTTAAGCTGTTGCCTCAATAACCTGGAAAAGTAGAGCAAAATAAACCCAAAGCAAGCAGAAAGCAGAACATAGTAAAGATAAGAGCAGGCCGGGTGTGGTGGCTTACGCCTGTAATCCCAGCACTTTGGGAGGCTTAGATGGGCAGATCACGAGGTCAGGAGATTGAGACCATCCTGGCCAACATGGTGAAACCGCATCTCTACTGAAAATACAAAAATTAGCTGGGAGTGGTGGCACGTACCTGTAATCCCAGCTATTCGGGAGGCTGAGGCAGGAGAATCGCTTGAACCCGGGAGCCGGAGGTTGCAGTGAGCCGAGATGGCGCCACTGCACTCCAGCCTGGCGACAGAGGGAGACTTTGTCTCAAAAAAAAAAAAAAAAAAAAAAAAAAAAAAAAAAAAAGATAAGAGCAGAAATCCTCAACTAAATATTAGCAAATCGAATCCAGCAACATGTAAAAAGAATTATATACTACAACCAAGTGGGGTTCATTCCAGAAATGCAATACTTGTTCAATATTCAAAAATCAGTGTAATCTACCATATTAACAGGCTAGAGAAAAAAAAAAACCACATGATCATATTAACTGATTCAGAAAAAGCATTTGACAAAATTCAATACTCATTCCTGATCAAAACTCTTGCCTAACTAAGAATAGAGGAGAATATCCTCGACGTGATAAAAAACATTTACAGAAAACCTACAGCTAACATCTTACTTTATGATGAAATACTGAATGCTATTCCCCTAGAACAAGAACACGGCAAGGATGTCTATGCTCATCACTTATTCATCATATACCAGAAGTCCTAGACAGTACAAGAAGGCAAGAAAAAGAAATAAAAGACATACAAATTAGAAAAGAGGAAATAGGCTTGGTGCAGTGGCTCACGCCTGTAATCCCAGCACTTTGGAAGGACGAGGCGGGTGGATCATGGAGTCAGGAAATCGACACCATCCTGGCTAAGACAGTGAAATCCCATCTCTACTGAAAATACAAAAAATTAGCCTGGCATGGTGGCACGCACCTGTAGTCCCAGTTACTCAGGAGGCTGAGGCAGGAGAATTGCTTGAACCCGGGAGGGGGAGGTTGCAGTGAGCCAAGATCACGCCACTGCATTCCAGCCTGCGCAACAGAGTGAGGCTCTGTCAAAAAAAAAAAAAAAAAAAAAAAAAAGGAAATTTTCCCTTATTTGCAAATGTTTTATTGTCTAAATATAAAATCCTAATGAATTTACCAGAAAGCACTGAGATCTTACATGCAAAGTACTTCACATGCACAAGATCACTAGACACATGATAAACACATAAATATCAATTGTATTTTTGTATTCTAGCAGTGAACAAGTGGAATCAGAATTGAAAATACAATACCATTTACAATTATCAAATTAAATAAAATACTTAGGTATAATTCTAACAAAACACATTTAAGATCTGTGTGCTGAAAACTATGAATAAGCAAATAAGCACATGAAAAATGCTCAACATCATTATCCACTAGAGAAATGCAAATTAAAACCACAATTAAATAGTATTACATATATATCAGAATGGCTAAAATAAAACATACTGACATTAGCAAATGCTGGTGAAGATGTAGAGAAACTGGACTTCTCATACATTGCTGCTGAGAATCTAAAATGGTGCAGTCACTTTGGAAAATAGTTGGACAGTTTCTTATAAAATTAAACATACACTTGACATACAACCTAGCAATTACATTCCTGCGCATTTACCCCAGAGAAGTGAAAATTTATGTCCACATAAGTGAACATGAGAGAGGTTTTTGGTTCAAGATGCTTGACTAGAGACATCCAACACTTGTTCTCTCCAGAAAGAAGAACCAAAATTACAAATAGATAATTACACCTTGAATAGAACATCTTGGAGAGAACACTAGAATCCAATAGAAAAGTCACGAGAAATACCTGAGGCACAGAAGGAAGCTTTGTTCTTTTTGCTTATAATTGCCTTGGCTATTCAGGCTCTTTTTGGTTCCATATGAATTTTAAAGTAGTTTTTTCTAGCTCTTTGAAGAATGTCAATGGTAGTTTAATAGGAATAACATTGAATCTATAAATTGCTTTGGGCTGTATGGTCGTTTAAATGATACTGATTTTTCCTATCCGTGAGCATGGAAGGTTTTTCCATTTGTTTGTGTTATCTCTGATTTCTTTGAGCAGTGTTTTATAGTTTTCCTCGTAGAGATCTTTCACTCCCTGTTTAGTTGTATTCCTAGGTATTTTATTCTTTTTTGTGGTTATTAGGAATTGGATTGCATCCTTGATTTGGCTCTCAGCTTGCATGTTGTTGGTATGTAGGAATGCTTCTGATTTTTGTGCATTGATTTTGTACCCTGAGACTCTGCTGAAGTTGTTTATCAAATCAAGGAGCTTTGGGGCTGAGGATATGGAGTTTTCTAGATACAGGATCATGTCATCTGCAAACAGGGATAGCTTGACTTCCTCTCTTCCTATTTGGATGCCCTTTATTTTTTTATCTTGCCTGATTGCCCTGGCCAGGACATCCAATACTACATTCAATAGGAGTGGTGAGAGACAGCATCCTTGTCTTGTGCCTGTTTTCAAGGGGAATGCTTCCAGCTTTTGCCCAGGATGAATGGGTTTTTTAAATGATCCAACTATGTGCTGCCTACAAAAAATGCACTTTGCCTGTAAATACATATATATAAATGGAAGGTAAAGGGAAGGGAAAAGATATTCCATGAAAACAGAAGCCAAAAGCAATCGGGGTAGCTATACTTATATCAGATAAAACAGACCTTAAGTAAAAAACAGTAAAACAAAAGATACAAAGAAGGTCATTATATAATAATAAAGTGATCAATCCAGCAAGAGAATATAACAATTCTAAAATATATTCACCCAACACTGAGCACCTAGATTCCTAAGGTAAATATTACTGGATCTAAAGAAAGGGATAAACTTCAACAGAAGAATAGTGGGGGACTTCAACACCCCACTCTCAGCATTAGACAGATGATCTAGACAGAGAATCAAAAGAGAAACATTGGATTTAAACTGGACTTTAGACTGAATGGACGTAACAGACATTTATGGAACATTTTATCAAACAACTATAGAATACACATTCTTCTCATCAGCATATGGAATGTTCTCCAAAGTTGATCATGTGTTTGATCACAAAAGAAGTCTCAACAAATTTGTAAAAAGTTGAAATCATATCAAGTGTCTTTTCAGACCACAGGAGAATAAAAGTAGAAATCAATACCAAGAAGAACCTTGAAACTATAAAATACATGGAAATTAAACAACATGCTTCTGAGCAATTTTTCAGTCAATAAATAAAGTGATAAATCAGAAAACTTCTTAAAACAAATGAAAATGGAAATACAACATACCCAAATTTATAGAACACAGCGAAAGCAGTGCTAAAAGGGAAGTTTATAGCAATACACGCCTACATTTTAAAAAAAAGATTCAAAATAAGCAATCTAACAATGGACCTCAAGGAATTAGAAAAGCAAGAGCAAACCAAGCCCAAAGGTAGCAAAAGAAAAGAAATAATAAAGATAAGAGCAGAACTAAATGAAATAGAGACTTAAAAAAAATACAAAGGATCAATGAAATGAAAGTTTGTTCTTCAAAAAGATAAAATTGATAAACTACTAGCTAAATTAACCAGGAAAACAAGAGAGAAGACCCAAATAAACAAAATCAGAAATAAAAAAAGGGGATATTACAACTGATACCACAAAAAACACAAACAATCGTCAGAGACTATTGTAAACAACTATATGCCAACAAACTGGAAAATCTAGAGGAAATGGATAAATTCCTAGAAACATACAAACTACCAAGATTGAATCAGGAAGAAATAGAAAACCTGAACAGAGCAATAATGAGTACTGAGGTTGAATCCATAACAAAAAGTCTCCTAACAATAAAAAGCCAAGGACCAAATAGATTCACTGCTGAACTTGTATAAAGAACTAATACCAATCCTTCTCAAACTATTCAAAAAAATTGAAGAGAAGAGAATTCTCCCTAACTAATTCTATGAGGCCAACATAACCCTTATAACAAAACCAGACAAAGGTACAACATAAAACTACAGACAATGTCCCTGATGAACATAGATGCAAAATCCTCAACAAAATACTAACAAACCAAATCCAACAGCATATGAAAAAGATAATACACCTTAATCAAGTAAGGTTTTTTTTTTTTTTTTAATTATACTTTAAGTTCTGAGATACATGCGCAGAACGTGCAGGTTTGTTATATAGGTATACACGTGCCATGGTAGTTTGCTGCACCCATCAACCTGTCATCTACATTAAGTATTTCTCCTAATGCTATCCCTCCCCTACTCCCAACCCCCAGACAGGCCCTGGTATGTGATGTTCCCCTTCCTGTGTCCACGTGTTCTCATTGTTCAACTTCCACTTATGAGTGAGAAGATGTGGTGTTTGATTTTTTGTTCCTGTGTTAGTTTGTTGAGAATGATGGTTTCTAGCTTCATCCATGTCCCTCTAAAGGCCACAAACTCATCCTTTTTTACGGCTGCATAGTATTCCATGGTGTATATGTGCCACATTTTCTTTATTCAGTCTATCATTGATGGGCATTTGGGTTGGTTCCAAGTCTTTACTATTGTGAATTGTGCTGCAATAAATACATGTGTGCATGTGTCTTTATAGCAGAATGATTTATAATCATTTGGGTATATACCCAGCAATGGGATTGATCAAGTAAGATTTTTACCAGGGATGCAAGGATGCTTCAATATATACAAATCAAAAAACATGATACATCACATCAACAGAATGAAGGAAAAAAGCCATATGATAATCTCAATAAACAAACAAAAAGCATTTGACAAAATTCAACACCCCTTCATGATTAAAGAAAAAAACTCTGGACAAACTAGGCATACAAATATCATACCTCAAAATAATTAAGGCCATATATGACATATCTATAGCTAATATCATCATATTTATTTGAGAAAAGGTGAAAACCTTTTCTCTAAGAACTGGAACAAGACAAGGGTGCCCACTTTCACCACTCCTATTCAACATTGTACTGGAAGTCTTAGCCAGAGCAATCAGGCAAGAAAAAGGCATCCAAATTGGGAAAGAGGAAGTTAGATTGTTCCACTTTGCAGATGACCTGATCTTATATCTAGAAAACCAAAAGACTCCACCAAAAACTCTTAGAACTGATCAACAGATTCAGTAAAACTGCAGGATACAAAATCAACATACAATAATCAGTAGTATTTCTATACACTAGTAATGAAATAGACAACAAAGAAATAAAGAAGGCAATCCCATTTACAATAGCTACAAAAAATAAAATACCTAGGAAAAAATTTAACCAAAGAGATAAAAGATCCCTACAAGGAAAACTACAAGACACTGATGAAAGAAATTGAAGATGACATAAACAAATGAGAAGACATCCCATGCTCGTGGATCATAAGAATTAGTATTGTTAAAATGACCATAGTGCCCAAAGCAATCTACAGATTCGTTGTAATTCTTACCAACATACCAATGTCATTTTTCATGAAAATAGAAAAAACAATCCTAAAATGCACATGGAATCAAAAAAGAGCCCAAATAGCCAAAGCAATCCTAAGCAAAAGCAAAACAAACAAACAAACAAAACCCCAAAACACAAAAAACTCACAAAAAACAAAGGTGGATGCATCACACTACCTGACTTCAAAATATATTACAAGACTATGGTAATCAAGACAACACGGTATTAGTATAAAAATAGACACATAGACCAATGGAACAGAATAGAGAACCCATAAGTAAATCCACATATTTATAGCCAACTAATTTTTGACAGGGGCATCAAGAACATACACTGGGGAAAGGACAACCCTCTTCAATAAGTGATGCTGGGAAAATTGGATATCCACATGCAAAAGAATGAAACTAGACCCCTATCTCTCACCATATACAAAAATCAAATCAAGATGGATTAAAGACTTAAACATAAGACCCCGAACTATGAAACCACTAGGAGAAAATGTATGGAAAATACTTCAGGATATTGGTCTAGGCAAAGATTTTATGGCTAGGGCCTTAAAAGCACAGATAATTTTTAAAAAGGGACAGATGGGAGTATATTAAACTGATAACTTCTGCATAGCAAAAGAAACAATAGAGTGAAGAGATAACCTGTTGAGTGGGTGAAAATATTTGCAAACTATTAATCTGACAAGGGAATAATATCCAGAACAAGGAAATCAAGCAAGTGAACAATAAAATAACAAAAAATCCTACTGAAAAGTGGGCAAAGAACATGAATGGATAATTCTATAAAGGAGACATACAGGTCAGGCAGAGTGGCTCACATCTGTAATCCCAACACTTTGGGAGGTAGAGGATTGTTTGAGGCCTGGAGTTTGAGGCTGCAGCGAGCTATGATCATGCAACTGCTTTCCAGCCTTGGTGACACAGCAAGACCCTGTCAAAAAGAAGAAGAAGAAGAAGGAGGGGGAGGGGGAGGAGGAGGAGGAGGAGGAGGAGCAGGAAAAGGAGAAGGAAAAGGAGAAGGAGAAGGAGAAGGAGAAGGAGAAGGAGGAAAGAATACATACAACTGGCCAACAGGCATATTAAAAAATGTTCATCACTAATCATCAGGGAAATACAAATCAAAAACCACAATGAACTATTATCTTTCTCCAGTTAGAATGGCTATTATTATAAAGACAAAAAATAACAGATGCTGGCAAGGATGTGGAGAAAAGGGAACTCTTGTACACTGTTGGTGGGAATGTAAATTAGTTCAATCACTATGGAAAACAGTATGGAGATTTCTCAAAAAAACTAAAAAAGGAACTACCATATGATCTGGCAATCCCACTACTGGTGTCTATCCAAAAGAACAGAAATCAGTATAGCAAAGGGATACCTGCACTCAATTGTTTATTGCAGTATTATTCACAATAGCAAAGGTATGGAACCAACCTAAGTGTCCGTCAATGGACGAATGGATAAAGAAAATGTGTTATATATACACAATGGAATACTATTATATCCAGCCATAAAAAGAATGAAATTGTGTCATTTGCAGCAACATGGTTGGAACTGGAGGACATTATGTTGAGTGAAATAAGCCAGGCACAGAAAGACAAATATTGCACATTCTCATGCACATGTGGGAGCTATAAAAATTGATCTCATTGAGGTAGAGAATAGAATGATAGTTACGGGAGGCTGGGAAGAGTGTGTGGGTGGGAGGCGATAAAGAGAAGTTGATTAATGGTTACAAACATACAGGCAGATATACACTATTCTACGTGTATTAGATTAAATGAGTTAATATTGTTGAGAACTAGGCTTCTCATTTTAAGAAGGGAGATAAAATCATACAATGGGCGAAGGCAGGAAGTACCTTGTAGGGTTGTAATGGAATTGAAAGTACCACTATACACTTATAATTTCTCTGAAATTAAGGAAAAAAATGAACGTGAACTAGAAAGTATTAAATATATATATGTATATAGATGTATATGTCTCTACATAGATGCATAGATAGAGACAGATTCTATTATACTAGAAAGTATACCTATGGAGAGAGACGAGGGGGAGGGAGAGAGAGAAAATTCTATAAAATTACTGATTAGGAAATGATCCCTTAAAGGTTGTTTTAAAAATAACCCATAATTTGACTAAGTGCTCCTGCTTTTATTATTTATTTATTCATTCATTCATTTTTAAAATTAAAACATCCTTTCATTTTTGAAACCATACATGGTTTCATACTCTTGTGTTAGGAGCCTATTGGGTAACATAATTTGTTTTGGAGTCAGTCTCTGTTTAAATCCCAGCTTTCCCACTTATTAGCTATATGGTCTCAATCTAATTATTACATCTCTCTGGCCACTGGATACTTCATCTGTAAAATGATACACACACATGCTTCACAGATAATTCTGTGAGGAAATGTACATAGAGTGCCCAACAGAATCTGGCTTATTATAGATGCTCAGTATCTGACAGGTAGTACTATTATTATTGCATGTAATTATTATTATGAGGTGACACAAGTAACATATTTATTATACATTGTTTCTTCTGCAAATAAGAAAATACATAGGGGTTAGTGCTCAATTCAGTTACCCAGATCAGACAATGATATAGCTTGTCTGTTCTCATGACACGTATTGGTACACATTCTGGGAAATCATAACTAAAATGTCAAAATATTTTAAAATTGTAGCACTTGCTATAACTCTTTCCATTGGAGTGGAGTTCAGCATAAGAAACATCTATTTTGGACTTTTAATCAGGATGGTTTAGTTACTGATGGAGCAATAGGTTGTTGCTATGAGGCCTAATGTATCCTTCACAAGGTAAAGCGTGGCAGCTCTGGTGCAGTAAAGGGACCAGAATCAGCAGACTTGTGTTTGAATTCTGGAACTGCCTTTTCTTATTGTGAGGCAAATGGGCAAATCACTTAAGTTCTTTAAATATTAGTTCCCTCATCTGTAAGGTCTGGATAATTTTGTGTATTCACAAGATTGTTGTGAGGATCAGATGAAAAGAGATGTGAACACTTTTTTAATCAGTGAGATGCTACACAAGTGCAACATATCAGATGCTATTATATATTTTATGGCACAAACCTCAAAGATGAGAGAACAAAATGATCCGGTGTGCTTTGACTTGGTTTTATCAGCTATGATTTTGTTACTCACTGACTGACAATAATATTCTCTGTAGCTATTCAAAAATAGACTTATAGAAGACAACAATTCAGTTCATAAAATGTAGAGTAATTTTGCCATGTACTGTGTATGCGTCCATTGTTTAACCTCTTCCTGGGAAGCATGTTAAAGACAAAATTTTTGGTAAGAAGATAATTAATGTTAGAAGAAAAGCCCCACAAACAAAATCTAAGATTTTTGTGAATTGGTTGGAAGGCAACTTACTTATAAACAAAATGAATTTAGCCAAATCAGTATACATTTTTTCAGGCTCCAGAATTATTGACACCATCTGTTAGCATCTAATCCAGAAATGGTACTACAGTCTATATTGTTGGCTTACATTTCAAGTTTTTTTCTGTATCTTTTAAGACTATCTCACAGTGCCAAGACATCTAGTTGTAAAATCTAAAACTGTACTTATCAACCTTGAAAAAAATTTTTTAGTGTGGTAAAATAGAGTGACTATAGTTAACAATAATATATTGTGTATTTAAAAATAACCAACAGGGTGGAATTGGAATGTTCCTACCAAAAAGAAATGATAAATGCTTAAGGTGATGGATACACCAATTACCCTGATTTGATCATTACACATTGCATGCTTGCATCAAAACATCACATGTACTCCATAAATATATACAACTATTATGTACCCATAATAATTTTTTTTAAAAGCGTATTGGGAGCACACTGTCTAAATGAGAATTATGAGGACCATTGAGGATACAGTAATATAAATTTAAGATATAAAATTGTTATGCAATTTTAAAGACTCAACTCTTTGAAACGTGGATTAGAATTTCTATTATAATTCTGTAATGCTTAATTAAATCATGATTGTGATATCAAAAATATACCTCACATATGATTTAAATGCCTACTTTTTTTACATTGATAACAAAAATGAACGTCATTTAATAAAAAAAAGTAACATAAAAAATTTCTTGGCTGTGCTAAGAACTTCTAGGTTGACAATTTTTTAGTTCTTACAACAACCCTGTGATAACCTCTTAAATTTTTAAGTATATAATACAGTTTTTTAAACTATAGGCACAATGTTATATAGCAGATCCCTAGAAATTATCATCTCGCATAACCGGAATTTTATACCCATTGAACACCCACTCCCTATTTCCCACTCTCTCAGCCTCTGGTAACCACCATTCTACTCTCTGCTTCTATGTGTTTGACTGTTTTAGATACCTCATACAAGTGGAATCATGCATACAAATTGTATATGTTTATTGTATACAATATGATGTTTTGAAATATGCATATATTGTGGAAGAGCTAAATTGAGTTAATTAACATATGCATTATCTCATATACTTACCATTTTTTATAGTAAGAACAATTAAAATCTACTCTCTTAGTGATTTTCAGGAATTCAATATATTGTTATTAATTATAGTCACCATGTTGTACCATAGATCTCTTGTTTCTCCAATCTAAAATAAATTTTGTACTTTTGACCAACACCTGCCCAACCTCCCACCCCCAGCATCTAATATCCACCATTCTACTTTCTGCTTCTATGAGTTCAACAATTTTAGACTCCACATATAAGTGAGCTCATGCAGTATTTGTCTTTCTGTGCTTGACTGATTTCACTTAAAATAATGTCCTCCAGCCAGCACTTTGGGAGGCTGAGGCGGGTGAAATACGACGTCAGGAGTTCCAGACCAGCCTGGCCAACATGGTGAAACCCCGTCTCTACTAAAAATACAAAAAAATTAGCTGGGCATGGTGGCAGGTGCCTGTAATCCCAGCTACTCGGGAGGCTGAAGCAGGAGTATCTCTTGAACCCAGGAGGCCAAGGTTGCAGTGAGCCTATATCGCGCCATTCCACTCCAGCCCGGGTGACAGTGCGAGACTCCGTCTTAATAATAATAATAATAATAATAATAATAATAATAATAATAATCATAATGTCCTCCAGGTCCATCCATGTTGTTGCCAATGATGGGATTTCCTTCTTTTTTAAGGCTGAAGAGTATTCCATTGCACGTATATATGTACCACATTTTCTTTATCCATTCATCCATTGATGGGCACTTAAGTTGATTCCATCTCTTGGCTATTGTGAATAATGTTGCAATAAACATGTGAGTGCAGATATCGAGTCCGCATACTGATTTCATTTCCTTCGGCTATATACCCAGTAGAGATATTGCTGAATTGTTTGGTAGTTTTATTTTTAATTTTCTGAAAAACCTCCATACTGTTTTCCATAATGGATGTACTAATTTACATTCCCAACAACAGTGTGCAAGGGTTCCCTTTTCCCCATATCCTCATCAACACTTATCTTTTGTATTTTTGATGATAGCTATTTTAACAAGTGTGAGGTGATACCTCATTGTGATTTTAATTTGCATTTTCCTTGCAAGATGGGTGAAGTTGAACATTTTTTAATGTACCTGTTGGCCATTTGTATGTCTTCTTTTGAGAAATGTCTATTTAGGTCCTTTGCCCATTTTTAAATATGGTTATTTGATTTATTGCTATTGAGTTGTTTGAGTTCCTTATATATTTTGGATATTAATCCCTTATTAGTTATATGACTTGCAAATATTTTCTCCCATTCCATAGGTTGTCTCTTCACTCGATTGATTATTTTCTTTGTGGTATGGAAGCTTTTTAATTTGATGCAATTCTATTTGTCTACTTTTGTTTTTGTGGCCTATGCTTTTGGGATCATAGCCAAAAATCATTGTGTAGACCAATGTTGTGGAGTTTTCCACCTGTTTTCTTCAAACGACTTTTACAGCTTCAGAGCTTACGTTTAAGTCTTTAATCAATTTTGAGTTTGTTTTTGTATATGATGTAAGTGCCCAAGTTCTTTCTTCTGCATGGTGTATATCCAGTTTTCCTAACATCATTTATTACAGAGAATTGTTTTTTCCTCATTGTGTGTTCTCGGCATCTTTGTCAAAAATCAAATGGCTGTAAATGTATGGGTTTATTTTTGGGCTCTCCATTCTGTTCCACTGGTCAATGTGTCTGTTTTTATACCAGTACTAAGCTGTTTTGATTAATATAGCTTTGTAATGTATTTTGAAGTCAGGTAGTGAGATGTCACCAGTTTTGTTCTTTTTGCTCAAGATTGCTTTGGTTATTCGGGGTCTTTTGTGGTTTCATACAAACTTTAGAATTTTTTTCTGTTTCTGTGTAAAATGTCATTGGAATTTTGATAGTGATTGCATTGAATCTGTAAATCATATTGGGTAGTATGGACATTTTAACAAAATCAATTCTTCCATTCCATGAACACAGGATACCTTTCCATTTTTTAAATCTTCTTCAGTGTTTTCATTAATGTTTCATAGTTTTCAGCATACAGGTCTTAGATTTCTATAATTAAATTTATTCATAAGTGTTTTATCTTTGTAGTTATTGCAAATGGGATTGTTTTCTTGATTTCTTTTTTGGATAGCTGTTCATTGGTATATGGAAATGCTACTTATTTTTGTATGCTGATTTTGTGTCTTAAAACTTTATCGTATTTATCAGTTTGAACTTTTTTTGGTAGAGTCCTTGGGATTTTCTATATATATGATCATGTTGTCAAGAACAAGGACAATTTAACATCTTTCTTTCCAATTTGGATGCCTTTTATTCTGGCCTAATTGCCCTGGCTAGTACTTCTATTATTATAGAGAATAGAGTGGTAAAGAGGGGCAGTCTTGTCTTGTTCCTGACCTTAGAAGAGCTCTCAACTTTTTATCTTTGTGTATGATGTTAGCTGTGGGTTTGTTATATATGGCCTTTATTGTGTTGAAGTACATCTCTTTTATATATAATTTGTTAAGAGTTGTTTTAAATCATAAAAACGTGTTGAATTTCGTCAAATTTTTTTTCTGCATCTATTTAGATAATCATGTTTTTAATCCTCTATTCTATTTATGTGGTGTATCACATTTCTAAATTTGCATATGAGGAACCATCCTTGCATCCTAGGGATAAATTCCACTTGATAATGGTGAATGATCCTTTTAATGTGCTTTGAATTTCGTTTGCTACTATTTTGTTGAGAATTTTCGCATCCTTATTCCTCAGTGATATTGACCTATAATTTTCTTTGTTGTAGTGTCCTCGTCTGGCATTGGTTATCAGTGTAATACTGGCCTCTTAAAGCGAGTTTGCAAGTGCTCCCTCCTCTTCAGTTTTTTTTTTTTTTTTTTGAAAGAGTTTGAGAATGGTACTAATCAGGCATGAAGCCATCTGGCCCTGGGCTTTCTTTAATCAGCAACTTATCATTACTGGTTCAATTTCCTATTCATATTGGTCTGGTCAGATTTTCTATTTCTTCATGATTCAGTCTTGTTAAATTGTATGTGTCTAGGAATTTATTAATTTCTTCTAGGTTATCCAATTTGTTGGGGTATAATTGTTCACAAGAATTTCTTATTATTCTTTTTTTATTTCTAGAATATCAGCTGTAATATCTCCTCTTTTATTTCTGATTTTATTTGAGTCTTCTCTCAATTTATATACCACCATTACAGTATTAGAGTATTTTGAGTATGACTATGTATTACTTATACAATTAAATTTTGTACTTTTATGTTTTCATGTTACTTATTAGTGTCTTTGTCTTTCTGCTTGAAGAATTTCCTTTCTCATTTCTTGTAAGATAGGTCTGGTGGTGATGAGCTCCTCAGCTTTTGGTTTTCTGGGGAATGCTTTATCTCTCCTTTATTTCTGAAGGACAGTTTTGCCAGGTAGAGTAGTTTTGGCTGGCAGGTTTTTTTTTTTTTTTTTTTTTCCTGCACTTTCAGTATATTATCCCACTATTTCCTGGTTTTTGCTGATAAACCAGCTGATAGATGTATTATGGCTCCCTTATATGTAATATGTTTCTTAATTCTTGACACTTTCCTAATTTGTTGTTTGATTATTGATAGTTTAATTATGATGTGCCTTGATGAACTTCTCTTTGTGTTGAATTTTATTGGAAGCCTCTAGGCTTCCTGTACTTGTATGTTGGCATCTTTCTCCATATTTGGGAAATTTTCTACCAATTTTTAAAAAATAGGCCTTTTGATTATTTTCTCTCTCTTCTTGTGAAATTTCTATTAGGAAAAGGTAGTTCTCTTGATGGTGTTCCATAATTCCCATAGGCTTTCTTTTTATTCTTTTTTTTTTTTGGTCCTCTGTTTGGATAATTTCAAATGTCCTGTCTTCAAGCTCACTGATTCTTTTGCTTAATCAAGCCTGCTTCTGAAGATTTCTCTTAAATTTTTCAGTTCAGCGAATCCTTCATCTCTAGGATTTCTATTTGGATTTTTTAAATTAGATTTTTTGGGGGTCAAACTTCTCTTTTTGTTAAAGTATTGTATTCTACATTTTATTGAATTTTCTGTCCCTATTTTCTTACAGTTCAGTGATTTTTTTTTTTTAATTTATTTATTATTATTATACTTTAAGTTGTAGGGTACATGTGCATAACATGCAGGTTTGTTACATATGTATACTTGTGCCATGTTAGTCTGCTGCACCCATCAACTCGTCATTTACATCAGG